>NW_024070192.1:51025174-51071669 GCF_014754425.2 Oryx dammah | reverse complement strand
GAGCGCGGCGCGGCCCTCCCGCCTCCGGCCCTCGGCCCCGGGCGGCTGGGTGCCGGCCGGGCGGCGGGGGCTGCTCGCGGCGGCGGGGGGGTGGGTGGGGAGGGCGGGCGGCCCGGCGGCCTCCTCTTCCACCGCCCCCCCCAACCACCACCCCCCCGCCCTCCCCGGTGTCTGTTTCTCTCTCTGGTCGGAGGCGGCGGTAATGGCGGATGGTGGGTTGTGGCGCCGGCGGCGGCTGCTGTGAGGGACGATGAGTTCCTCCTTCGTGCCGAACGGGGCCAGCCTGGAAGATTGTCACTGTAACCTCTTCTGCCTGGTGAGTGCCGGGCGGGGGCCGCGGCGGGCGGGCGGTGGGGGAGGGGCCGCGAGGTGCGCCCTTGGGCCGTGGGGGAGGGGGGCCGGGTCGGATCCAGATGCCCGCGTCCCCCGGCGAGGCCCGGCCCGAGCCGGCGCCGCGGGAGCCCCGCACCGGCCCGGAGCCGCCGTCCTCGCCCGCCGTCCCGGGCTGCCCTGGGAGCGTCGGCCTGTTCTCCCGTTTCAGACACTTTTCTCACCCGCGGTCCTGTCTCCCAACTTGGGCTCCTTTCCTGGCAGGACAGCGGCATTTCCCTCTTGTGTTGCTGGCTTAACTGTTGCTTGTCTCCTTATTGACCGTGTATCCCTTTTCTGCCACTTTGTATTATTGCCCATTCTCCCACTGCCTGGCTCTGCTCCTCTTGTTTTCCCTCGATAAACGAGACCCCGGGACTTAGCACTCTTTTAATTTTACGTGCTGTTCTTTATAAAGATGAGTCAAACTGTAGGGGGTTCGTTTGTTCTTGGGGGACTTCAGACTCTTAAAAAAAACAGTGAATGCCATTCCGTAGTTTTTCTTTTAAACTTTGAAAACAGTTGGAGGTTTTGACAATCTGTAGCCGACTTGCTTTTATTACAACAGTAGGTTTGTGAGAGTGGAGCGAACTTATGGAAGAGATGCTATGGTTCTGGGCTAAATATTTTTATACAGAAGGCTGCTCCTCCTCTTACTGAAAAGTCAGGGGGAAGCTGGCTCTACGGATGGCAGTTGTGTTGGTTGGCCCGGGTCTGGGAACATCTCAATAAAGACTTTCAAAAGTACCAACTGTTGCAAATACTCAGTCTGCAGTTGGATAGGAGCTTAGCTTCATCAGTGATTTGAAGTTTCGGTAACTTTCTTTTTTTCATTTTCCCTGTCCTATGAGAAATATTAAGAGTGTGTGATAGGTAAGTGAATTGAGTGGGCGGAGCACAACTAGTTGGCAAGTGTAAACTGCCAGTCATGTATCAGCAGTTTCATTTTTGGCACCTTCAGCTTGCACTTTTAAGTTAGATTAAAAAATTACTGAATTCATGCTGATAATTTCTTTTACGATACTAAATTGAGATCTTGAATGCCTTTCCCCCTTATAAAATGTTTCTTGTACAATATCCATTAATCAGCATCTCTTCAGATATAGTAGACAAACAGCAGGTCTTACATTTCTGTCTTCTCCAACTCAGTCTATTTTTGGTACTTTTAGGATCGGGTTCTTTGAAGATAAGACTAGCACAAATCTGACAGTTCTTTGTGAGCAGCTATTTGACTTTTCCTTAAAGGGATATGTAAAGATTTAACAAGAATGTTTTCATTTGTAGTTGAGATTTCTTTTCGTTACAGCTGTGACGTCTATAAACATGGAATGATGAATCTTTAAAAGTTAATTTTGTAGTAAGTTTGATACCAAGAAACAAATGTAACCAGTAAGAACAGAATTTAGGACTGAGAGCAAATGTTTACTCAGTGTGCAGTATTAAAGTCTGTTTATATTTAACATTATTAAAGCTTTTTAATTTATCCTTGGGACACATTTATTGACTTGTATTCAGTGACATGTCAGTATTAATTTTTTCAGTGTCTTTGTTCTTTTCCTTTAATTTTTGGTTGTTGAATTATCAGAAAAAGCTTTTTTTCCCCCCTTTCTTTTTTGGTCAGTTTGTTTTCAGTATCTCAAGGATATGTTGAAAAATTGTAATGTCTTAATGAAATAGGGGACTTTAATAGTGAGGACTTTTGATTTTGAGTGAATATGCAATAATAAAAAAATCATACTTTGTTTTCCTCAGGCTGACTTGACGGGAATTAAATGGAAGAGATACGTGTGGCAAGGCCCAACTTCTGCCCCTATTCTGTTTCCGGTGACAGAGGAAGACCCCATTTTGAGCAGTTTTAGTCGCTGCCTTAAGGCAGATGTACTTGGTGTTTGGCGGCGTGATCAGAGACCTGGAAGAAGAGAATTGTGGATATTTTGGTGGGGTGAAGACCCCAATTTTGCTGACCTAATTCACCATGACTTATCAGGTGAAAGCAGCTTATCATTTCTAACTTAAAGATACAGCAATGTTGTATACTTTTCCTAAAAACATTTGTATTACAAATGGAGATGTTTTTGGTGGAACATTGTTTACTGTGAAACCAGACAAAAATTCAGCTTCATGTTTTATTTCACTGCGGTTATTTTACTTTACTGAAAATTATGCGTTTTATGGCAGGATTTTTGAGCCTTGAATAACTTTATTCTTTCTTCCACCTCCCAGCTTTCTCATGAATTTCTGGCAGACAGCCCAAGGAAGGCATGTTAGTAAATAAAATTAAGAAAAATGGAATTGGGGAGCATTTCCTAACAAAGTCAAAAAATACTTTTGAAACCAAGTGTAACTCATCTTTGAGTCAATTCTGCTACTACTCTCTTCTGTGTAAATATGCACACAGTTGTAGAAATATTTGGAAATACTGTAACTTTCTCATGTGCTTTTTTTTTTCCCCCTAGGCATATAGTTTTTTCAGTATTTTTATTTGTGGTTGTTAAATTATTAACAAATGAAGGCTTATGTTAATTTTCTTATTCTTGGAATGTGATTCTTTTATTTTAGGTACTGTTCCATCAAAGACTGTCTTTGATATGAAACAGTGCCAACTTGTTCAGCTTTTATAGTGGGACATGTGTCACTGAAAAGTTAGGGAAGTAATTTTATTATGAGCAAATTGATAAGATTATTTCTGTCTTATTTTCTTGATATTTAGGACCAAATGTTACTTTCAAAAGAGAAACTATAATTCTTCATGTAATACTGAAGCTTGTGTTTACTTTAGAGTCCATGTTAACTGAATTTTTGATGATAGGGATGTAAATGATTAGTTGTTGGCTGCAATGTACCAAAGATTTCAGTATGATGTAACATAATGATTCTTGACGAGAAAATTGAGGATTTTTAGGTAACTGAAAAAATTTTCTTATTGGAAATCAAGTACTCTGGAGTTTCTATTTGATCTATAGAACTTATTTTGTTTTTGGATGTATGTAATCCAGGTAACTATCTCAAACAAGCACTTAAGACCAGTGTTTGTGCAGGAATGTGTATGTCACATTTTTTATCTTCAAATTAACAAACCCTTCAGTCTTAATATTTATTTTTGACAGTGATTGCAATTCTCTTATGATCAGTGCTTTCCAGCTTTTCTAATAAGATCCTGCTAGAGAGTCTAGCCCTTATTTTTAAGTATGTAGTGTGGTTCTAAATATATTAAATGAGTTTGTATATATGTATGTGTATATGATCTATGCATATACGTCAGACTATAATATTCCTTTACAGAATCAGCAAGGTGATGCTTTGTAATTGTCATGCCAAAAACTAAGCCTGCCAGCTTCCTTTTTCTTTCATTGACTTTAGGTATGCTTGAGTTATTTTAATCTTGAAGTGATTATAAATACCACCTTACTAAAATATTTGAAGACTTTTAATATTATTGATAATATAGATAAACTATTATGCTGACTTGGAAGTTTCGGTCTTCTTAATAAAGTTAGAACATCTGAACAGACCATTTCCCTCTCCCCACCCCCTCTCCCCCAGATTCCATGAAATACATTTCGTGGAATCAAACATAATCTTAACAGTTAAGTAGTATTAGTATTACATTAGTAGGACTAACATTTTGAAAATTAAAAGCCTATTAAAGTTAACTGTGAACTGGCGTGATGTATATTAAAATACTATGTGGGGAGTTTTATTTTCTGTTTTAAATAGGTTTTCTCCTGAAAATTCGCAGCTATTAAATTTTTTTCTCTAGTTTGCTTGTAAGCATAATTATTTAAAATAGTGCTGCCTGTACTTTAAAATATTTATTTGAACATAATGAAAGTAATTTTGGAAGTTTAGGCTTTACTTGTCAGATTTTCCTGAATGCCAATTAACTTAAGAATTTATCAGTGAAAGCAATTAAAATAGTAAACCTAAATATAGTAATGGTTATATGTAATCATATTTTCTGTTCCAAAGTCTGTCTGGTACTATCTTAAACAGTTTGTGTAGCCAATGGTATTTTTATAATGTTTTAGCTTTTTTTTTTAACCTGTCATTTACTTTAGAATGTTTTTACTTAAATCAGACATATCTTAAAGAATAATAAGGTCTTTTCAGATGGAGTAGATTTGTCTCGCCCTTTTCTTTGCTCCAGGGACACCGTCTGCCTCCCTTTTGGGGTAATTAGTCTGCCGCTGTCTCTCGAGCTAACCCCTTTTTCATTTCTTCCCATCTGTGGCACTCCATCCCCTTCTTTTAAGCTCCCCTGAGAAGAGAGCAGCTGGACAGTAGGGGTGGCATCAGCTGCTGGAGGCAGTCCTGAGTTGCAAGTGGAGGTGTGGTAGCGAGGAGAGGGGAACCGGAAGGACCCAGGTGGTAACTAAAGAGCTGGTTAATTTAGCTTGAGTGTGCTCTTTGCAGGCAATGTCTTTCTGTTTGGTTCAGCAGCTACCACATCTTGTTACTGAAATATTTGTGATTGTGGCAGTAACATTGCTGTTCTTGGTGAGAGAAGGCAGAAGCCATTCCTTTTTGCAGATGAGAATTCTCAGTGTTTCATATTAAGTCAGTAATAAAACTACAAAATTGCCTTTGTTTCACCCTATGAATTTCATTTGTGTCATTCATAGTATATTTTTTTTTAAGTAACTTTTTGTTTGAAAATAGGTGTAGATTTCCATAAATTTAACAGAGACAGTATAGACTTCTCTGAGTTACATCTTCCATCAAAACGGTGCATTTTCCACAGCTAATGAAACAGTACTGATATATTGATATTGGTATTACCTAAATCGATAGTTTCTTTGGTTATCCTTTATTTTTACTTAATGCCCTTTTTTATCCTATGATCTCATCAAGGATACTATATTACATTTAGTTGTCATGTTTCCTTTGACTGTTCTAGACTCTGACAGTTTCTCAGACTTGCTTTATTTTTAATGATCCTGGTAGTTCTGAAGAGTCTAGTCAAGTTCCATTGCTAAGGTTCCATAGTGCATTTTTAATTTCTGCCTGCCTCTTACATGTAGCACATGTCTGGGTCACCTTCCTTTCAAGTTTTGCTAATGTGTAGAAATAGAATGTAAACTAGTTTTACTGATAATTGGTAAAAGTCTTTTACAGCAAGCCAAATCTGATTTGATACTTTAACCCTCAGTTCGAAGTTTATTGTTGTCACTGTTGGCTTTTAGTTTTTCCCTTGAAACAAAAATAAAAACAACTACCCTCTCTCTGAGGTTTGCATCTTAAAAAAATTTATAGTAGCTAGAATGTGATGAGACTCTGAGAAAACTGATACCCTGAGAATTGAAAAAACAGAATCAGTCAGGGCTAAAAATATTTCTTTTTCCTGACTCCTGTGGTAATAATGCAGGATTTTAGCGACATATCCAAATACTTTTATTATAACAGTTTCATCGTAAATACTGTCAAATAGGTCATTGTTTAGTCTTAGAATTTAATTTTGGATGCTTTTACTGAAGGATATCAATTATAGTGGAATTTAACCTTAAGTGACAGCTTTAACAAGATTGACAAATAGATAAATAGCAGCCGAGTATAGCAGTCTAGTGTTAGTCAACTAAAAATTTATTTTATGCCCCAGGTAGCCTGAAGAGAGTTAATTCATTTCTGTCTTCTGTTACATAATTTACTTGTGATCCAACTTTTTATGTTTGCTGGTCTTCTAGGCACAACATTGCCATGCTTTTCTGTGTTATCAAGCAAGAAAACTGTATTTTTTAGATCTTCAAATCAAAGATAAACATAAGAGGCTGCTTTTAAACCAATGTTTTTCAGGTTTTGCTGATCAATAATGCTGCCAATTTAAGGCTCTCAGCAATTTGCTGAAAGAACAGCTTATGAATGGGCAATTATTATTCAAGACAGGTGCTAAACTAGACACTTAAACACTTCTCTTTATTCTTTCAAGAAATACATAGTATTTTCAACAATGATTGATTTTGACCCATTTATTATTTTTTAGTATATGCTGCATTTTAATAGCTTGGCACACTTACTTAGGTAGATTCCTTTTTTACTGGCTTACCACTATGAGGATATTTAACGATGTCAGTTTTGAGAAAACTGAGTACAAATGCTTAGGTATATCAAAAATTCTTTTTGTTTTTATTTTTTCCCCCTACTCATAGAGAATTATTTTGGTGACCTATCACATCCTTTGTATCACTATAATCTGTATCCTCAAAAAATTATGGAAATCAAATTTAGCATTTGAACTTATTGTTCAAATATCTTGTAAAAATTTTTCAAGTAACAACAGTTGAGAGTTCTAATCCTGAGGGTAACAGACAAGTACTAAAAACACAGAATTGAAACTGTTTTCTCTGGGGATACAGATAGAAGAGGAGGGAAACATTTATTTAAATACATTAAGCAGACTTTTTCCATTAGGCTGGGGTTAATTAAGTTCAAAAAAGTTAGATAAAGATTTGCCTGTGTGTTCCCCCTCCCACCCTTTTGTGTTAAGCTGGTGTTGAGACACAAGGGCTTATTTTAATTAATGTAAGGGGTGTATGCCACTATGTCTTTGGTGGCTTGATTGTACCATTTCGTTTTTCATATCCATGAATACGAGATGTGGAGAAGTACTTTTATTATGGTTACTATAATATCAAGATAGAAGCTTGGCTTAGTAGGCTTCTTTCTAAGTGACACTCCCCCCAGACCTCCAAAAAAAAACCTCTGACTTTCATTGAATGTTATTAGGAATTATTCTTATTTCCTCAGCAATGAAAAATCAAATTGTTATTTAGTGTGATGGTTGCTTAGTTATCTACCATACAGGTGAAGATGTGCTTAAGAGATTTGTTGGCCTTAGAAAATCCTAACAGGTGATCAGATCTTTGTTTTATGCGTAACTCCCATTTAGTGTTAATAAGCTTTGTGGGCATTTGAGGGTTTAATGTAAAATGAGGATTAAGTTCACCTGAGTTTTTCTAGACACAGAATTAGAGCAATGAGAGAAATGCTTAAATATTAATACTGATTAATTTTCTAAGCTATATTTAGTTTTCTTAAACTATTTACATACAGATTTAACTGAAATAGATTTTTTAAAATAAAATCTTAATATGTAAAATTAATAAAAATTACTGTATTACAGTTTTTACTGTTTTAAAGATTTTTAACTTTTGGGTAGGAAGGTGAATTCAGTCTCAAGTTTTAAGTGAATAATTTTCTGATATTTGAAGTTTATAGTGACTGTAGATGTTTGAAATGTAATGATATCTGTGTTTTGGTTCTTTGTTGCTTTAAAACTTAGAAGTAGTTTGAGAAAAGATTTTGGTAGGGACTTCTTGTGTATGACATGTTATTCCATTGCATTTCTTTAGAAGGTAAGGATTTTTGAGGTAAAAGGCTGTAAAAAGTACACTAGATAGTTTATAAAGAAGTGAAGAATTCCAGCATAATTCTTTTGGAATTAAGAATATGTGTACTTTTAGTAATCATAAATCACATAATTTTAGATAAAACTTTTAATGTAACTTTGATTTGAAATGATAGAAGCTGATTAGACTAAAAACAGATTGAGAAAGTTTTGATTTTTTTTTTTTCTCTCAACAACTCAGATGTGCTTGTGATCTAGACTTTTTAAATAAAGTGAAGCCACTATGTGCCACTTCCCTTTTCTTCTAGCCTCCTGTTTCCTTTAATAAAGTGAAACTTGTGAAATTTTGGCTTTAATTGGAAGTAGATTAGGATGTCGATAATACAGCAGAATGTGAAGAACTTTTTCTGTTTATTATTAATGATTTAAAAATAATCTCAACTCTCAAATATGGTCATTTTCTAAAGCTTTTCTCATTTTTAAAAAGCTTATCTTTCGGAAAAAAGAGTTGATTTGAAAGATTTTGACTCTAGGAGACATTTTAATGAACAACATAAAATCAACATTAACTTTTGTAGCACAAATTTCTAGTGAAGTTAAAGTCCACGGTCATTGTGCTATTGTGCTTTTGAGTTAATGTTTATTCTGCTCATTTGTTGTACAAGTTATGAATGTTTGCCATCTGTCACTCTTAATACGTGTCTCTGCTTTTATTCTAAAGCATCATGGTTTATTATTTTTCTCTTGGGATAGTTATGAATTTTTAGTGTTGAATTAAGAAAGATTTTTTTTTTTACTTAAATTGGAAGAAGGTCCATACTTTAAAAATGTTTTGTAAAGTTAAATAGACTATAGGAGTATGCCACACTATTTTATATTTGAAATAGCAAATTAAAATATTCCAAAAGTTAAAATGTTGATGGCAGTAGCTCCTATTTATAGTAGGATTCCTTGGATGCTTTCTTATAGGTACAGATGGATAGAGAGTAAAAAGCTTTTTTTCTGAACCACATCCATACTTACCTCAAAATGACTATGTTATTATTATTATTATTTTTTTTTTGGTAACTTCACTTGGAGTGGTTAATAGATTTGCTGGCAAAATTGAGGCTGTATAGTTAGCAAAGGTTGCAAAAACCAAGATCATGGTATCCAGTCCCATCACTTCATGGGAAATAGAACGGGAAAAAGTAGAAGCAGTGACAGGTCTTATTTTCTTGGGCTCCAGAATCACTAGGGATGGTGACCGCAGCCATGAAATTAAAAGACGCTTGCTCCTTGGAAGAATAGATATGGCAAACCTAGACAGCATATTAAAAAGCAAAGACATCACTTTGCCAACAAAGGTCTGTATAGTCAAAGCTACGGTTTTCCAGTAGTCATGTACAAATGTGCAAGTCAGACCATAAGGAAGACTGAGCACCGAAGAAATAGTGTTTTTGAATTGTGGTGTTGGAGAAGACTCTTGAGAGTCCCTTGGACATCAAGATCAAACCAGTCCATCCTAAAGGAAATCAACCCTGAATATTCATTGGAGGGATTGATGCTGAAGCTAGAGCTCCAATATTTAGGTCACCTGATGTGAAGAGCTGACTCATTGGAGAAGACCCTGATGCTGGGGAAGATGGAAGGCAAAAGGAGAAGGGGGCAGCAGAGGATAAGATGGGTTGGATGGTTTCACCAACTCAATGTACATGAATTTGAGCAAACTCCAAGAGATGGTGAGAAGGACAGGAAAGCCTGGCGTGCTGCAGTCCGTGGGGTCACAGAGTTGGACATGACTTGGTGACTAAACTACCAACATAACTTTATATCAGAAGTGCCATTTAAAATTTGTCTTTAAATTTTTAAATTTCTCCCCCATGTAGAGAATCTTATACTAAATAGTAAGCATGGGAATCGTTTGGCTGAAATGAGACCTAAGGCGGCTGATAATGCACTGCTTGTTAGGCTCTGTGCCAGAAGCTTCCTTTTTATCCATCACTTAGTTTCTTAGTTGAGTTGTGGATTAGAATGCTGATGGACGTAAGATGTTTTGAGTTTAATTATTAACTGTCCAGTTTTTTTTTTTTTTTTTTTGGCAGGGTGAATGACTGGAAGAGTTAGGACAAAGTAACAAGTGAGTCAACTTAGAAATCGGCACTTTAGGTATAGAGTGTGGTATTTCCCTTGGTTATACAGGTGTCCTGTTCATTTATACAGAAACCAAATCAGTATGTTTGTGATATATCATTGCCTTTTTATGTGGTGGGAAAATAATTTTCAGGTAATTTAATCGAGTACTTGGCACTTTGGCCTTTTATTCTCTATGGATTAGCTTTGAAACCTGATGTTTTAGTGTCTAGAGAGACAGCAAAGTGGTCGTAGCTCAATATTCTGAGGTGAAGTAGGGTTTATGAATTTAGGGATTAAACTGTAATACTTTCAGTTTAGCTCTGAGTAGATATAGTGCCTCTATGTTACTTTTTGTTTTTTTTTCATTTGTTTTATAGAAGAGGAAGATGGAGTGTGGGAGAATGGACTTTCCTATGAATGCCGAACTTTGCTTTTCAAAGCAGTTCACAATCTGTTGGAACGGTGTTTAATGAACCGGAACTTTGTACGTATTGGCAAGTGGTTTGTAAAGCCTTATGAAAAAGACGAAAAACCTATAAATAAAAGGTAAGCTATCTTTAAACTCTTACTTGATGTTTCTTTAGGCTTGTTAATATTAATGGCTTTATAGAATGTGTGATAAAACTAATATCTCACAGACATTCAGAAGGCTAACTTTGGCAAAGTATATAAGTATTCAGTTTTCTTTGACTCCTTCTTTCTTTCTTTTACACATTTTAAGAATTTTCTTGTAGTACGGATAGGCTTTGTGTCAGTACAGTGGCTTAAGTTTTGATTTAGGAGAATAGAAAAAATGTGAGATGAAAGCAGAGACTTATGCATTGAAATATATATATTTTTTAGTACTAGTGGAAATACATTCATGGTACTCTTAAAATTAAGTAGTATTAATTTTTTTTTTAGATGGTGATCTGTAGTCATGTGGGTTGAGGTAATCCTCATTCTCAGCATCCTTTTGCTTTAATTAAAGTTATTTAAATTTGTATGTTTCTGTGTAGGACATGTTTACTTTTGGGGTGCTTATGATTTTCTTCAGCTTTGAATTAAGCAAATTCATGATGCTAATGTGTAGGATAGTTGCAGATGGAGACACAGAAGACTTTTAAGATGTATTCAGGTAAAAGCTTTAGGTTACTACAGTTCTCTGGTTTAAATAATATAAGGCATAATCTGTTAGAAGATCTAGTCGCAAGCAGTTGTTGAATTAGTGAGACTTCGAGAGAAATAAAACGGTGTGTAAGATGGGATATGGGGAAAGACCAAGATGAAGGAGATTTACTGGTTTTCCCTAAAAGAGGTGACGGTTGTGATCATTGTTGAGATGTCATTTTATGTCAGGAGCACATCTTTTCCATGCACACGTGAAATTTTTTGTCAACTTCCTTTTCTAGTTTCATTATAATCGATGAGTAGGTAAGACATCAAGGCTTTCATTTTTTCTCTCTGAAAATTAAAACAAACCTTTATTGTCAAAAGAATCATTGTACAAGGTAGGAGTGCATTCAGTTGCAAATGACAAAAAAAGTCCTAACTAGCTTGCGTAGAGGAGAAGGCAATGGCAGCCCACTCCAGTGCTCTTGCCTGGAAAATCCCATGGACGGAGGAGCCTGGTGGGCTGCAGTCCGTGGGGTCGCTAAGAGTCGGACACGGCTGAGCGACTTCACTTTGACTTTTCACTTTCATGCATTGGAGAAGGAAATGGCAACCCACTCCAGTGTTCTTGCCTAGAGAATCCCAGGGACGGGGGAGCTTGGTGGGCTGCCATCTATGGGATCGCACAGAGTCGGACACGACTGGAGCGAATTAGCAGCAGCTTACGTAGAAATTGATTTTTCTTAACAGTCTGGAGGAAGATACGTTCAGTGATGTCATCAAAACTTGGGTTCCCTGGAGTTTTCTGCTCTTTTATCTCTATCCTTTGGCTTTTATCTTCATGGTTCCAGTAAGGGTTGCATCTCCAGACTTCACTCATGGATTCCAGGCAGGAAGAGGAAGGGAGGGAGGAGATGAGAAGGGGTGACCGTTGGATCAGAAATTAGATTATTTTCTGGAAATTTTAGCTGACAAATCATTGGCTATCTTGAGGTAAATACTCTGTATATGGGAACATTGCCACTCTGAGCAAAATAAACCTTGGTTAGTAAGAGGAAATGGAGAATAGATAGTAGGTAGGCAGTTTGAAGAATTCAAGCTGATTACCAAGAATTAAAAAGAGAACCTATAATCCTGAGCCCCAACTACTAGATGTGCTCCTCAGAGGCAATCCCTTTAAATTCTTCTAACTTAACTTTAATTTACCCGTTTAAAAACTTACAAGCAAATGCTAATTATTGAGCTTTCTGTTATTTCAGTTATTCAGGATTTAATCTTCTATTAATAATTTAGCTATCTTACCATCCCCTCCACCCCAGCCATCTCCCAACTCCCATCCCTACCACTTGGACATTGGCATACTGAGATACTCTATTCTCCTGTCCCTTCTTTTTTTACCCTTATCTTACCAATATAGTTATATTAGTGAGTCATATAGCATGTAGGATTACATTCTATTTCCTCTATATAATTTTGTTTTTCCCAGTGTTAATGTGATTACCTCTTTTTTCCCTTAATTACCTATGTCAAGGGTTGGTAAACTACTTTCTCACAGGGCAGGTATAGCCTGCCCCCTGTTTTTGTAAATTTCATTGTAACACAGCCTTGTTCCTTCATTTTTGGATTACTTTATGCCTGCTTTCACACTCTGGCAGAGTTGAATAGTTGTGATAAGAGACTGATGATCCCACAATGCCTAAAATATTTCTCTGGCTTTTCACAGATAGTTTGCTGATCTCCAACCTGTATACTTACTGGTAATTCACCCCTAGGCTGTCTGCAGGAAGTATAAGTCTCCCCTCTACCTTTAAGAAGTTTGTGTAATCTTTTAGTTTCTTCTCTCTCTCTCTCAGTATCCCTGTTTGAACCCGTCATTGTTCGGTTCTGTTTTGGACTTGTTCTATTAGGCCTGTTTCACAGTAGTCATCTTGGGAATTTGCTTTGCTTTTTGTCTGTTGGGTCACTTATTTCCTGGATCTCATGTTTTGGTTTTTTGTCTTACTGTTTTGGTAATGCCCATCACCTGTAGTTTCCTGAGAAGAGAGTACATAAGAAGTAATATTTTTGAGATCCTGGATGTCTGAATTATCTATCTCCTTTTCTACTCTTAAGACTTCTGGGCACTAAAATGCTGATTGGAAGTTTTGTGTATATAAATAGCTATGAAGCAAGCTGCAGGCTTTAGTAAGGTGATTGGACCGGGACTTGGCCATTTTTGTTTAGGACTGTGCTGTTACAGTAGCCACCAATCAATTGTAGCTATTTAAATTGCAGTTAATTGAAAAAATAAAAATTCAGTTCCTCAGTTGTCTAAACCACATTTCGAATACTCTTATGAGTGCTGGTTATTGTATTGCATAAGTTCTTTTGGATGATATTGCTTACACCAGAGCCTTTACACTTAAAATAATGCCTTAGCATCACTAAAGAAGTCAGTTAAGGTTTTTTTGTTTTTGTTTTTTTTGGAGGGGTTGGGCAGTAACTGAAAGACTTACTTTAAACTTCACTCATAAAGCTTTGTTGTCTTTCATACACCTGTGGCTTTTACACAGTCCCTTCAACTCCATCTTATTTAAATATAAGCACCACAAGATTTAAGGTGGTATATTAATAGCCATTTTATATAGCTTTGGGATATCCTTTGGTTGGGTTCCTCAATACCTTTGAAAACTTAACTTCTAGGGAAGCTATTATGTTTTCTAAGGACTCAGTTCTTTTCTTCTTGTCTTCTAAGATGGCACTGTCTAATAGAAATATGAGTCACATGTATTTTAAAATCTTGCAGTAGTCACATTAAAGAAAGTTTTTTAAAAAGTGAAATTGATTTTCATATATTTAACCCAATATATCTAAATATTTCAGTGTGTAATTGCGTATGCAAATGATATTAATGAGGTAGTTTACTTTTTTAAAACTAGCTCTTTGAAATCTAATATGCATTCCGTACTTTAGAGTACATCTCAGTGTGATCTGTCCACATTTACAAGTGCTTGATAGGCATGTGTATATTGGTTTGCACCAGTGGTGATGAACCCTCTTGGAATTGTATGCTAAATTGGGAGTGTACTTGAGACTCAAAAATAGGGGAAACTTCCAACTTCTGTCAGGATGTCCATTATTTGCTAAGTTGGGCCTGGTTACTGTCTTATTTTTCCTCCTTTTAGCTTAGTCTGTCATTAATGTCCATCATCAAGATTATTCTGAAGTCCTCAGTGATGATATATAATAGTACTTATGACCTAATGAAATGTATCTGTGATGTTTTAGTCATTAGGATTTGCATGGTCAGTTTTCCCCATTCTCATGCTTTCTAGAAACATTTTTGAGAAAAATTCAGGGCTTGGAAAGACTTTTTTCTCTCTTTTTTCCTTCCCATTAAGCTTTTCTTACTGTCATTTCTTACTGTGATTCTTAGAGATTCATACAGATCTGTCTTTTTGAACTGTTGGTTTTAGATATGAACGATAATAGAGAATTTTTTTTTTTCTGAAAGGGAAAAGGGAATGAGAAACCTTTGCATAAGCATAACTGACCAGGCTGTGTTTGAAATCAGGGTTCAATAGGTGTTAAATCAGTTTTCAAAACAGACCTGTTAGTCCAATTTTACAGTTGTTAAATCTGAAGAATAGGGAGGTTAAGGAACTTCTTGGAATTCATACATCTTGCAGGTATTGGAGCTGGATTATAGGGCATGAAAAAATATGAGACAGATTGTGCCATGTAGATAGGTATATCTCCTGTACCTACGTGTTATACATCTTTTGTTCATTGAGATATGTATGGTAAGGATATTTGATATTGAAATTATACCTATACATTTAAGGAAATTAAAGAATCATTCTGAGGGCTACAGAAATATAGATTAATGCAGTGGTTCCCAAACTTGTCTGGATATGGAATCACCTTGAGAGAATAAAAAAATAATCTGTGTATTAACCTGGGAATGTGGTGTAGGCTTTGGAATTTGTAAAAGATTTCTGTGTGATTCTAATGAAAGATAGACACGTTTGAAAACTATTTAATCAATGGAATAAAAATCTTGAATTAGGATGACTAGGATTCTTTTTTGTGTGTGTTGTATAATATAAACCATTTTAGCCATTTTATGTAGCCATTTTTTAAGTGTATGGTACAGTAACATTAATTACATTCATACTGTTGTGCAGCCATCACACTATCTCCAGAAATTTTTCATCATTCCAGGCTGAAAATTTGCCCATTGATTAATGACTCCCTATTTTCTCCCCCTCACAGCCCCAGGTAACCATCATTCTACTTTTTGTCTCTATGAATTTGACTGTTCTAGATACCTTACATAAGTGAAATCAAAAGGTATTTGTCCTTTGCTGCTGCTAAGTCACTTCAGTCGTGTCCGACTCTGTGCGACCCTGTAGACGGCAGCCCACCAGGCTCCCCCGTCCCTGGGATTCTCCAGGCAAAAACACTGGAGTGGGTTGCCATCTCCTTCTCCAATGCATGAAAGTGAAAAGTCAAAGTGAATTTGCTCAGTTGGGTCCAACTCTTCGCGACCCTATGGACTGCAGCCCACCAGGCTCCTCTGTCCGTGGGATTTTCCAGGCAAGAGTACTGGAGTGGGGTGCCACTGCTTTCTCCACTTGTCTTCTAGTGTCTGGCTTATTTCAGTTAGCACCATGTTCTCAAGGTTCTTATCCAAGTTGTAGCATGCACTTTCATTTCTCTTCAGAAAGATATTTACATATTTCTTTATTTGACTGTTCTGGGTCTTGGTTGCAGCATGTGAACTCTTAGTTGTGGTTTGTTGGATCTAGTTCCCAAACCAGGGATTGAACCTAGGCCCTGACTTGGGAGCGTGGAGTCAGCCACTGGACCATCAGGGAGGTCCCCATTTCTTTTTAAGACTGAATAATTTTCCATTGTATTTTCATACCACATCTTGTTTATCCACTCATCTGTCAGTTGACATTTGGGTGGTTTCTACTTTTTGTCTATTGTGAATAATGCTGCTATAAATATTAGTATACAAATATCTATTCAAGTCCCTGCTTTCAGTTCTTTTGGAAACATACAAGAAGTAGATTTGCTAGGGCATCTTTTTCACTGTGACTGGCCCATTTTATATTCCTGTGAGCAGTGTAGGAGGATTGCAGTTTCTACACATCCTCACCAACACTTCATTTTTTAAAAAATAACAGCCATCCTTATGGATGTGAAGTAGCTATCTCATTGTCATTTTAATTTGCATTTTCTAAATGACTAGTGATGTTGAGCATCTTTTCACCTTTTGGGTGGCTGTGTATCTTCTTCAAATGTCTGTCAAGTCCTTTGCTCATTTTTAATTGATTGTTAGGATGACTAGAACTTTTAAGTCAACACTCCCTTTAAATAGGTTTATGATTTTAAGACAAGTCAGTTAACTTCTTTGTGTCTTGAATTCCTTACGAGCAAAATGGGATATCATCTTTCTGTACCTGCCTAACAGAAGTGCTAAAAATACAGCACTTCCTAAAGCAGTATGCTTACCTGTTGCAGTATTAGAACAGCTGACTTTAATCTGTAAGCATATTTTCAATTTATGTCTTAGAAATAAAGAATCTTTTGTTTAATTTCAGTATTTAAGGAACATTTTTCTACAACAGAAGATTATCTGTCCAGGTTTCATCTGTAAAATTATGCCTTATTCTTACCTTTTTGCTTTGGTTATTATAGTAAAAGCTCTTGGAGAGCAGTTTTATTCTCCATAATACTTTATGGTAGCTTACCAGTACCTTGGATTCTTATTGTAGTTGCACATATTTGTTTTAACTCCACTGTTCTAAGCGCTGAGTACTGAAAATGAAGTGGTGTTGTAAAATGATCTCTCTCCTCGAAAGACAAGCCATTGTGAATTTAGTATGGTGGTATTACCTAACATTCACTTTGGCCTATAATATTTTCTGACTGGACTTCCCTGGTGGCTCAGATGGTAAAGCATCTGCCTACAATGTGTGAGACCTGGGTTCAGTCCCTGAGTTGGGAAGATATCCTGAAGAAGGAAATGGCAACCCACTCCAGTATTCTTGCCTGGAAAATCCCATTTTCTGACTAGATTACCTTTAATATAGGTATACCTTGGAGATAATTGCTTCCCTGGTAGCTCAGCTGGTAAAGAACCCGCCTGCAAAGCAGGAGACCCTGGTTCCATTCCTGGATTGGGAAGATGAAGATCTGTGGAGAAGGGATAGGCTACCCACTCCACTATTGTTGGGCTTCCCTGGTGGCTCAGATGAAAGAATCCTGGGTTGATCCCTGGGTTGGGAAGATCCCCTGGAGGAGGGCATGGCAACCCTTGCCAGTATTCTTGCCTGGAGAATCCCCATGGATAGAGGAGCCTGGTGGGGTTGAGTCCATGGGGTTGCCAAGAGTCAGACACAACTAAGCTCAGCACAGCACATAAACCTTAAGAGTCATTTTGTCAGTATCTGCAAAATAACTGCTCAATTTTTATTGTGATTGTGTTGAATCATCTTATTCTATAGCACCACAGTAAAGCATGCATCATAATAAATTGGGTCACAGGAAATTATTTGGTTTCCAGTGCGTATAAAAGTTACGTTTACACTAACTGTAGTCTATTAAGTGTACAGTAGTAGCAGTGTTTGTAGAAAACAGTGTACATAACTTACTTTATTACTAAAAAATGCTAACCATTCTCTGAATCTTCAGCAAGTCATAACCTTTTTGCAATAGTAACATCAAAGATCACTTAACCATAGATCACCATACCAAGTATAATAATTAATGAAAAAGTTTGAAATGTGAAAATTACCAAAATGTGACACAGACACAAAGTGAACATACACTCTTGAGAAAGTGGTGCCAGCAGACTTGCTGAGTGCCAGCTTGTCACATACCTTTGATTTGTAAAGCCCTCAGTTGTCTGTGAAGCACAGTAAAGCAAGGTGTACTTGTGTAAGAATTTCAGAAAATTTATCCCACATTTAGAATGTTTAGTTTTTTTCCTCCGATACATGCACAAACTTGGTTTATTTTAAACCATTTTCTATTACAACTAGATCAGTCTGTATAGGAAACATGCTAGCAGTATATGGTGTGATGTTTTTCCTAAAATAGGCAACTGGAATTGAGAGCTTGCTGTTAAGTAGGGTAGTATGGAGAATAGGAATGGAGAGTTTATTTTCTTTTAATATTTTATGTATGAAATGAAACAGTTGAAAGCTGTAGTTTTAACTACAGTTCACTAATTACGAAGATATAAAATACAGGTCTCCAAGCCTCTTTGTCTTTTAAAGATAAAAGACTATGAACTTCCTTGCTGGTCCACTGGTTAAGAATCTACCTTGCAGTGCAAGGAACACAGGTTTGAACTCTGGTCTGAAAGATTCCACATGCCACGGAGCAACTGAGCCTGTGCCCCACAACTACTGAGCCCCATGTGCTATAACTAAGGATCCCAAATGATGTCAACGAAGATCCTGTGTGCTGCAACTGAGACCCCAGGCAGCCAAATAAAAATTAAAAATAAAGAACAATAGACTGTTCTAGGTTGTTGCTTAAACTTGCAGATGTTCTTGAAAGTGTTTGCAATTTAGATTTTGGAATCTGCTATTGAATTACTGATTAAGCACACAGCATTCGTGATGATTTGTATAGCATACTTACCTTAAACTTAATCAAATTGCAGTTTACCTATGTGTAGATTATTATTATTTCAGTCACTTCCTTAGTAAATGTTTCCCTTGACATAGAGAATTTTTATTTATTCCCCTTTAAATTCTTAAAGTTTTTTTTGTCAGCAAAGTTTATCTTTTAATGTTTTCTGAAAAAACTGTAAAGAGTTATAATGTTAAAAAATATATATATATATTCATTCTAACTAGTTTAATATGAAATATTCTTAATTTTTTTTTAACCATGTCTTTTCTCTTATCCACTCTGGAGAGAGATGCTTTGAAAACTGATTTCTGCTTGTTTTATGTCAGTACATATAATTGGGGTCCCAGATGGCTGAGTGGTGAAGAATCCACCTGCCATTCAGGAGAGGCAAGTTTGATCCCTGGGTTGGAAAGATCCCTTGGTGAAGGAAATGCAACCCAATCCAGTATTCTTGCCTGGGAAATCCCACAGACAGAGGAGCCTGGAGGGCTAAGGTCCACAGCTTTGCAAAAGAGTCAGACACGACTTAGTACTTAAACAATAAGCAGTGTACAATGGGCATAACCCTCTCAGAACACTATTGGCTTGCTAAGATAAAAATACTATTTAGAAATGATGTTATGTATATATACTTTCTGTACCTTAGCCTTAACAGTTATAGAATAATTTTGTCAGAAAAGAGGTCACTCGAAAGAAAAGTGTAAATATGGCTTCCTAAGCATTCCCACATCTAGTAATGAGATTGGTTGCATATATTTGTTTAGATACATTCTTTGAGGAAAATGTATGGCGGTTTGTGAGTAATTTTTTAAAAATCCTAATGTTCCCTGGAGAAGGACATGGCTACCCACTCCAGTATTCTTGCCTGGAGAATCCCATGGACAGGAATCTGGTGGGCTACAATCCCTGGGGTCACAAAGGACTGGACATGACTAAAGCAGATGAGCAGGCACACATGCACAAGCGCATACCGCAACTGTACAAGAATGGGCCTAATTCTTACTGAAATGCTTTTTGCTTCCACAACACCCATTCTTCTCAATGTCTTCTTCTGACACTCAGGCTGTTCTTTCTTGGTCCCATCTGTGAGTGTCTTCTATTATACTAAAGCTGCAGTTTTTAGAGCTCCCTAGGGACAGTTCCCTCTGTTTCTCAACATTCCCTCTCTAGGTGATCACATTCATTCACAAAGACATAAATACTATCCACACCCTGATAATCCCCAGATTTATACTATAAACCCAAACCTCCACCACATCAGAAAAGCTACCTTGTCCAAAAACTGATTTATCTTTACCCCAAACCTGTTCCTTCTCTAGACTTCTGTATGCTCTACCCTGAGGCTCATGTCATCAGATACTGCTTTAATTCTAGGGACCTCCTGGTTCCCGTATATAATCCATCACCAAATTCCCAAACACATTCTAGATGCCTCCACTTCTTTCCATTTCTACTTGTCACTACCCTAGTTCCAAGTCATCACTGTCTCTCACCTGGGCTATTATTGCTCTAGGTCCTGGTGGCTCAATGGTCAAGAATCTGCCTGCCAATGCAGGAGACACAAGAGAGACAGGTTCAACCCCTGGGTTGGGAAGATCCCTTAGAGGAGGAGATGGCAACCCACTCCATTATTCTTGCCAGGAAAACTCTATGGACAGAGGAGCCTCAAGGGTTACAGTACATGGCGTTGTAAAGAGTCAGACTGAATGACTGAGCATGTACACATGCACACATATCCTATGGAGTCTCTTCTCTAGTAACTGGTGAGATCTCCCAAGTAAAAATAAAAAAATATCAGGTACTGTCATTCCTCTGATTAAAAATCCTTCAATGATTTCCCCTTGTACTTTAGAACAAAATTCGAACTGCCTTGTTGTATATTTTCTGACCTGCTTGTTCCTCTCCATCTTAATCCCAGTTTTTTGCTCCTATCTATACTCCAGTTGATACTGATCTTCCTTCAGGTCTTCCAGTAAGCCAAAATCCTTCCTGCCCCAGGGCTTTTGGACCTGCTGGTTGGTCTACCTGGAATGTTTTCCTCTACATCTTGCCCTGTAAACTGATTCATCTTTCAAATTTCAGCACAAATATCACTCTCCCTAAACCTCCTTCAATCCAAATTAAATTAGTTCCCTCTAGTGAATTCTCAACATCGTTTTCTTTTGTATCATTTATTACAGTCTTTTAAGTAAATAAATATGTATGTATATGAACGCATGTATATGTATGTGTGTTTATGTGTGTGCACATAAAATGCCTGCCTCTTCCATTAGGTTGTGAATTTCATGAAGACAGAGACTGTCTATCTTGGTCACCTCTGCATAGCTTACACTTTGCATAGTGTCTGACACATAATGTGTGCTTTATAAATATTTCTGAATTAGTTAATTAGTGAAAGTCTCCTTTTCCACCAGTACTCTGTTCCTGAAAGCAACCCTTCTAAGAGTTCTTTTATCTTTCCAGATACGGAAACATATGATTAAAGAGAAAAGAGTTCCAACATGATCGCATTTTAGTATGTTTTCCTAGTACAAATTTTTACATTTGAATTAAATCTAATAAAAATAGCTTTAGAAAGATAATTAAAGAGAAATAGAGCCTAAGTAATAATTAAAAGATAGTAAGAAAAAAAAGTTGAGATTTGACTACAACAAACTATGTGTTACATAGAAAGAAGCCATTACCATGTAGACCTTCAACACAGTAAATTTTGCTGAGCATTTATTATTATACACCAGGTCATGTGGCTCATGTCCATAATGATTTGCCAGAACCTTTTTATCACTTTTTAAAATTCTAAATTTATTTTTTAATTGAAGGATAATTGCTTTACAGATATCACTAAGTTTTAAAAGGAAGGTGGTAAAGATTTCTTCAGTAAAACTGTTAAAGTGGTTAATTGTATTACAAAGAAATATTTAGGAGTAGGAAAAATAATTTTGTTATTCACAAAGGTGTTGAATTTTTAACAAGTTGATTTTAGTAGTCCCGCTTTCAGAAGAAGAGATGAACATTTTGCTCAGTCCTTATTTATAGCAATGATAGTTAATTAAAAAATCCAAAATTATTTTTTAGCAAGCCAGTAGTTTCATATTTATTCAAGTTAGCCTTGTCTCCGTAGGCATTCTAATGTATTTTTTTAATTGAAGTATATTCTAATTGTGTTTCAATTAATTGCATTAAAAAATCTGTTTTAAAAAAAATGCCAGTGTTTCAGCTGGTATTAAGAGTAATGTTTGGTGTTAATTAACAAGAGGGTCTGAGATTTCACACACTTTTTTTTTTCTAACTATGCTGGGTCGTCTTTGTGGCACAAAGGCTTCTCACATGGCACAGGGACTCTCCAGTTACGGTGCGCAGGATTAGATGCCCTGTGGTATGTGGGATTTACTTCCCCGACCAGGGATTGAACCCTCATTCCCTGTATTGGAAAACAAATTCTTAACCACTGGACTCTCAGGGAAGTTCCTGAGATTCACACTCTTGATTTGGTATTTTTCTTGAACTGTGTTATAACACAGTCCACACTATTGCTTTGTTGGGAAACTTATTTTCCAACCCTGGAGTAAGTTCACTTAGGCGTGTTTTCTGCATTCCAGATTATTTCAGGCAACAGTAATGTGAAGTATTCATATATTATATTAACATAGCTTACCATTTTCCTGACTGTGTTTCAGTGTTTGTATTCTTTGCTACCAATTCTCTGATCCCAAAACTTGAATGCCACATGTTTAGGTTTTTCTTACGGTAGTGCCTCACCTTTGGTGCCAGTTTTTATATCAGCTATGGCTGTGTAATAAACCACCCCAAAACATAAGGATTTAAATCAGTTATGTATTCTCACTAGTGTACCTACAGGTTAGCTAGGGATTAGTCAGTCTAGTCACTGTAAACTGTAGTGTGAGTAGAGGTGTATTTTGTATGATTCTCACCCCTCTTTAGACCAGTGAACCAGTCAGGGCATATTCTTGAGATGACAGAAGCACCAGAGGGCAAGCTAAATTATATGTGAAATATAAGTATTCTTCAACCTTCTGCTTGGCCAAAGCAAGTCACAAAGCGAGCCTGATTCAAGGGTTGGAGAAGTATATTTCACCTCTAACAGGAAGAACTACAAAGTCTGCATAAAGGGAGGAATGAGCAAAACATTACAGAGCTACAGTAATCAAAACAATATGGTACTGGCGTAAAGACAAACATGTAAACCAGTGGGAGAGAATGGAAAGTTCAGAGATAAATTCTTGTGTATATGTTCAGATGACCTTTGACAAGTGTGCCAGGACCACTCAGTGGGGAAAGGACATTCTCTTCAAAAAGTGGTGTTGGGAAAACAAGTATCCACACGTAAAAGAATGAACTTGGACCCTTATCTTATACTGTATACAAAAAATAACTTAAAATTGATTAAAAACCTAAATGTAAGACCTAAAAGTATAAAGCTCCTAGGAAAAAAACGTAGTGGAAAAGCTTCATATCACTGGATTTGGCAGTGATTTTATGGTTATGGCACAAAAACATAGGCAACAAAAGCAAAAATAGACAAATGGGACTATATCCAACCTAAATTTCTTTGTGCATTATGGATTGGAGAGAATATTTGCAATCATGTATCTGCTAAGGTGTTAATAGCCAGCATTATAAAAATTGGAAGGACTGATGCTGAAGCTGAAACTCCAATACTTTGGCCACCTCATGCAAAGAGTTGACTCATTGGAAAAGACCCTGATGCTGGGAGGGATTGGGGGCAGGAGGAGAAGGGGATGACAGAGGATGAGATGGCTGGATGGCATCACCGACTCAATGGACATGAGTTTGGGTGAACTCCGGGAGTTGGTGATGGACAGGGAGGCTTGGCGTGCTGCGATTCATGGAGTCTCAAAGAGTCGGACACGACTGAGCAACTGAACTGAAATACAACTCTACAGAATATCAAATAACCCAATTAAAAAATAGGAAAAATACTTCAATAGATATTTCTTCAAAGAATATATACAAATGGTCAATAAGCATAAGACAAGATGTTCAGGACTTCCCTGGTGATCCAGAGTCCGCCTGCCAATGGAGAGGGCACGGTTCTATCCCTGTTCTGAGAGGAACCCACATGCTGTGAGGCAGCTAAGCCCATGAGCTGCAACTACTGGAGTTTGCACACTTAGAGTCTGTGCTCCGCAACAAGAGAAGCCACTGCAGTAAAAAGCATGTGCACCACAAGTAGAGAGTAGCCTCCTTTTGTGAAACTAGAAAAAATCCATGTGCAGCAACAAAGACCGAGCACAGCCAAAAATATAAGAAATCTTAAAAAAAAAGTTACTCGGTATCACTAATCAGATAAATATAAATAACGTGAAAGTGAAAGTCATTCAGTTGTGTCCGACTCTTTGTGACCCCATGGACTGTAGTCCGTGGAATTCTCCAGGCTAGAATATTGGATTGGGTAGCCTTTCTCTTCTCCAGGGTATCTTCCCAACCTAGGGATCGAACCCAGGTCTCCCATATCGCAGGCGGATTCTTTACAAGCTGAGCCACAAGGAAAGCCCCAAAACATATTAGGGTGGCTACTATTGAAATAAAGAATAGCAGCTGTTACTAAGGATAGAGAAATTGGAACCTTTATGCATGGTTAGTTAGACTGTAAAATAGTACAGTAACTGTGGAAAATGTTACGGGATTGCTCCAAAAATTGAAAACAAAATACCGTTATGATCCATCAGACCTTCTTTGGAGTGTGTATCCAGAATAATTGAAAGCAGGATTTTGAAGACATTTTGCACATCCATATTGATAGCAGCAGCATTCTTAATAGCCAAGAGGTAAAACCAACCCGAATATCCATTGATGGATGATGGGTAAGCAAAATGTGTTATAAACATACAATGAATTACTGTTCATCCTTTGAAAGGGAAGAAATCCTGTCATGTGCTACACTATGGATGAACCTTGAGGCCATTAAGCTAAGTGAAAGAAGCCAGTCACCAAAAGGCAAATATTGTATGATTCTCTTTATGTGAGGTATCTAAACAAAGGGGTAATTCTTGGTGGATTAAGTGATCTCTGTCTAAAGAGTTTAGTGCAAGGGTCAGATTGTGGAAGATCTAAAGTGCTGTGCTAAGGTTTTAGGGTTTTTTTGACTTAGTCCTGAAGGGATTGGGAAACTATTGATTTTGAGCCTCCCAGTTGCATGATTAGAATTAATTTTTAGATCGCTGGCATTGTTGTAAAGAAAGGTAAATTAGAGATTTTAACAACTACTCAGACCTTAAAAAGACAACAAAAAAATTGTCTAAGAACTGGAATCAGTAGGAATTAGTGATGGATTAGTTGAAGGTAGGAAGTTTGGGGAAAATGAAAAGTTTGAGATGATTTATATATCTGGCTTGCACAACTCTGCAGATTTGATAAGAAAAGAGTATGGTTAGGGGGAAAAAAGGTCAAATGTGGATTTTATTCTACAGTATTTAGTACTATGTGCCAAGGACCTAATCTGTCAATATAGGGATACAACATTGTATGAAGGAAACAGATTCCTTCTCCAGCAGAGCTTACATTCTTGGTGACTATAAGAAATAAACTGTGTAATAAGTTAGATTTTGATTATTTCTTAAGCCAAACAAATCCCAGAAGAACAATTTAAAGGAGGGTGATCAGTGAAGACCACTTAGAAGGTATTTAAAAACCTGAGAAAGGTTGATGAAGGTGAGTATAGCTATCTAGAGTGTTCCAGATGGAATAACAGTAGGTACGAAGGCCTGATGTGTTTAAGAAACAGAGGGATCAATTGAGGGAAAAGGGGGAAGTATTAGAGAACGATAAGTAAGAAATGAAATTGGAGCAGTAAGAGGTATGGGGGGGATAGGTTGATGAAAGGTATCATAGGATGTAATAACTTTTTATGGCGCTACCCAAGTGTGATTCTTTTTCCCTTAGGAATTATATATATATAATGTATGTATATAAGTTTATTTTCATTATTTAGGTCTTGTTAAGACAGTCTCTCAGTATCCTGTACATAATTTTTGAGCACTTAGCATAGCTGTAATTAAATAATTGAGATTAACATAGTGTCATGTGCTTTGCTACAAAACACTTTTTTAATAAAAGGAGTAACACTTGTCTTCACTTGGTTGTTTAATATATAGTGCATTTATGTCTGAATATAAGCAGATGTCTATAGTCTTTGTAATTACTCAACCATAGTTATTCCAAAGGACTTAGGTTTTTAATCAGAAGAAATGAGCTTAATTTATTTTTAAATAATATAAATAATTTTATTTCCTGTAGTTATCACTTAAATCTCAATACAGCTGAAGCAAAAAAATAATTGAGTAAATGCATTGTGATATCTTGGATTTGATTCTGAAACAGAAAAAGGATATTAGTGGAAAATTCTGGTGAACAAATAAAAAACTGGAGTTTGTTGTAGTAATGTGCCAGTGTTAATTACTTGTTTGACCAACAAAGCATGGTTATGTAAGAAGTTAGGGAAAACTAAGTGAAGGGTATATGGGGACTTGCTATGTTTGTAACTTTTCTGTAAATTCAAAACTATCCTGAAAATAATTTAACAACAGAAGCTACTGGGATGGGGAAAATACAGTAATTACTTTCACTGTAACTTAATTTATTATGCCCTTGTCTCGTCCAGAAAAAAATCAAGGGGTTTATAGATGTATACAGTAGATTTCAAGCTTATTAATGGTTATAGCTTAAAGAATTGGTTCTTTAAGATGATTCTTAGGATAAGTGTTTGGAGGAGGAATAAGGTGAGTAAATTCTTCTTAGTGTATAATCTCATTCTCTTCTGGGCCACTCGACTTTTCTAAATTTTTCCTTAAGGATATATCTACTTTCCTCTTGGGAACTTTCATTTTCCAATCCGTATACCCAGTCATATCTAAATTTCCTAAGATGGTCTATTTTGCTTGTAACTTTGATTCTAGAATACCTTCAATTATAACACTCATCATTGCTTTAAAATAACTATTCATTGGGGATGGGGGAGGACAGCACATTAGCTGCTTGATTAATTGCATTCAGCCCAGTTTCAGAAATAATATGAGAAAATATATTTGTATTTATTTTTTAATAGAGGGGAAATAAAAAATTAAATCATTTTAATTCTATTGTACACATAGATTTTTTTCATCAACGTAACCTTTTTTTTTCCTTAAAAAAAATTGAAACTATACTAAACTATACTCTTACCTTTCCTATCAAACCCACTCCCCCTCCTTTATTTATTTTAGTGGCTGTATCATCATTATGTGTGGGTATACCTAACTTGTTTAACTGGTTCCTTTCTTTGCAGCTTTTGCTATTATAAACAGTGCTGTGAAGAACATTTCTTATAGCTAAATCTTTGCTTATATCTGTGATTTCTTTTTTTCCCTTTAGATGATAAGGTAGAATTTCTGGGTTAAAGAGAATGTGCATTTTTGTGGTGTAACTTCTTAGAAAAGCAAATTGACTTTGTTTTTGGCTATAAATCATTATTAAAATACTATTTTTTCTTCTTTATTAGTGAACACTTGTCCTGCTCTTTCACCTTTTTCTTGCATGGAGACAGCAATGTTTGTACCAGTGTGGAAATTAATCAACATCAACCTGTATACCTTCTTAGTGAAGAACATATCACCCTTGCTCAACAGTCTAATAGCCCATTTCAAGGTAGATTATTTTATGGGTATAGTTACTTGATTTTTTTTATTGTTGTTTCAAGAAAAAAATCTTAGTGGTAGAGATTAATGAGATTTCCCCCAATCTTTAGCCTAATGGTGATTCTGATGTAGTTTACTTTTTTCCCATTAGAGTATTAAGTCAATTAAATAAATTTTTAATGCAAATATTATTTTTTAAAGTCATTGTACATGAATGTTAGCATATTTTAAAGTGTTCTTTTAAATAAGCTATAGATGGTATACATGTTATATATATTCAAGGTTATCTTTTGTATCAGTTCACATAAGCTATGTTTAACGTAGGTATATAGGACTTTTGATATAATTCATATCATGAAAATAGTTGAACTTTAGAGGAAATAATTTTGTAAGATTGATGATTTTAAAGAAAAAAAAGATGATTTGTTTGCAAGAACTGTGAGTTCTTACAAGTGTGTTCTTTGTAAGGCAGTGTGTTCTTGTTTTAGTTCTAAGCTTACTATTTGCTCTTTTAAAATTTATATGGCAGTATATAATAAGGACTTATATGTTTTTCCTTAAATTGCTTTTTCTTAGTGGAAAGTCAAGAGAAATCAAAGGATATACAAATATTCACAGTTTATGTTGAAACTCTATCCATCTGAGATTTTTGGGTAGACAGAATCTTAAGTTTTTATAATCTCAGTGTTTATACTTGATCTTCAATTAATGAAATACAGTAAATTCATTTTCTTTGGAATTGATCATTATGGGTTTCCTTTTCTTTGAATTGTGTAATTATTTGCCATACTATTCAGTGTCATCTTATTTGGTATAATTGTCTTTAGTTACTTACTTAATGTCTGTTTTGGGTTTCTAGTTATCTTAAGCCCATTTGGACTAAATGGCACTCTCACAGGACAGGCATTCAAGATGTCCGATTCAGCTACAAAAAAATTGATTGGTGAATGGAAACAGTTCTATCCTATCTCATCTTGTTTGAAGGAGATGTCTGAAGAAAAACAGGAAGATATGGATTGGGAAGATGATTCTTTAGCTGCAGTAGAAGTTCTTGTTGGTACGGATTCTGAGTATTAATCCTAAGTGGGAAATGTGTGACTATATGTATTAGTTAGATTTTGCTGAATGATATAACTCTTTTAATATCTTAGTGGCTTTTAACATCAAACATTTGGTTTGGCTTTCTTGTATCTTTTCATTCTGCAACCTAGGTTCAAGGAACATCCAGTATCTGGGACATAATATTCTTAAAAGAACAGAGGAATAATAGGAACTGAGCCTAACCATATTAAGTATATTTAATCTTATGCTAGGATATGACATATGTGGCATGTGCTTACATTCCATTAGGTAAAAACTAGTCATATGGCCAAGTCAGTCATTGGGGAAGGGAACTATAACCCACCTAGAGGGAAGCATGCTAAAGGTGAGAAGAAAATAATTGTGAATGAGTAATATTTGGAGGTAAGAAAGTTGACAGCCTGTGTGATGCAGTATCTTAATGTTTGGTAAAACTGTTGGCTCCAATGACTTGAAAGGCAGAAAATGTATACTTAAAGACCTTGTGGCTGATTAGCTCTGTCCAGGTCAGCTCTGCTTAGGTACGCTGTATTACATGCATCTTCCTCCTCAGGGACCTAAGTTAACAAGGTAAACAATATTTGAGACATGCTAATGTGAAGGCAGAGGACGTAGAGTAGGAGAGGCTGCAGCGGTCCTGCAAGTGCACCGGAAGTTCTTGGTGGGTTGTGGCATTTGTCACATGCATGTAGAGTCCAGAGCAAGGTGCACATCCAACCTAACAATGAGTGCAGATGTATACTCCACTTTAGAGAGCTGTGGGAAGTGTGGGGAATATATGGTTGAGCAGATAATTGGGATTAAAGTTTGCAGCACTGTATTTAATGAATTCATATGGTAATGTTATATGAAGATTACCTTCTTTGTTTTTTTAATCAAAGGAGTATCAGTATTCAGTTTCAGTAAATACATCACCAGCGTAGTTGCGTCAGAATTAGGAACAAAACACAGTAACATATATTAGACTTTTCAGATAGAGATATATAAAGAAGAAAATAAGGTCCATAATTCTAGTGCCAATTACCTTTGTTAAGGTTTTAAAATAAATTTGATCAGATTTGCAAATACAGTGTTTTTTAAGTAATACACATTCATGGTTAGAAAATCCAAAAGTGAAACAAGAAAGCTGCTTTCTTCTAAGTCTCTGTCAAGAAGGGTAACCACTACCACCAGCTTCTTGTTTCTTTCAGAAAAACATTTTGCCAGAAAGAGTGTATATTTATAAAAATACACTAAATGTATTTTATATTTAATGTATTTTTAACAAATGTGATCATTTTGTATCTGCTTTTCCATTATTGCACTTTTGAGTGAAACTAATCCCACTACAAACCCAAAGGTAATTGGTTTTTCCTCTTTTCCCCCCTTTTAGCTGGTGTCCGAATGATCTACCCAGCATGCTTTGTTCTAGTCCCTCAGTCAGACATTCCTACTCCTAGCTCTGTGGGATCCTCTCACTGTTCAGCTTCTTGCTTGGGTGTCCACCAAGTGCCTGCTTCCACAAGAGATCCTGCTATGTCTTCGGTTACTCTTACACCACCTACATCTCCTGAGGAAGTCCAAACAGGTGTTGTACTAATCTGTTTCATTACCTCTAGTGGTAAATCTGTTCTCTTGAATATAATAAACACTTAAAAATAATTATTTTGAAGTAATTTCACACTTACTGAAGTGTTTGTGAAGTACCATACAAAAAGCTCTACTCAAAGCTCCACTCATTCAGATTCCCAAATTGTTATTATTTGCTCCATCACCCTCTCTCTATGCATATATTCCTTATCATGGGTCTTTTTCTGAACCATTTGAGAACAAGCTGCAGACATGATGCCTCATTACACCTAAGCACTAAGTCTGTTTCCCAAAATTAAGGACTCTCTTCTATATGACCACCATTTAATCTTCCAAGTCAGGAAATTAACATTAATATAATACTACCATCAGTTCCCATCTCCTGTTCAAATATTTTTGCTTTCTGTATTTTAAGTGAAGTGACCTGCTTTTTTTCCTCAAAATATAAGTAGGCTTACCAGATAGCTGGAACAAGTTGTATGAGAAATCAAAGAAACAGAAAACAAAGTAATACTCTTTTAAACCTGCCTTTATTCTCCTACAATCAATTTTTTTTTTGTTTTCAGTTGATCCTCAGTCTGCCCAGAAGTGGATCAAATTTTCTTCAGTATCTGATGGCTTCAGCTCAGATAGTACTAGCCATCATGGTGGGAAGATACCCAGAAAATTAGCAAATCATGTGGTGGATAGAGTTTGGCAAGAATGTAATATGAACAGAGCACAGAACAAGTACGTATTTTCATCTTCAAGTTTAAAAATTGCATGTCGGTAGTTACTTGCAGATAAGAGATTTGAAAGTATAAGTGGTCATTCATATGATTTTAATTCAAAAAAATTGATTAAAAAAATTCAGTTTTAATGCTTAATTCAAGTTTACAAAAATTTTTATGAATTCTAAAGATTATATAATTTCAAATTTTAGGAGGAAGTATTCGGCTTCATCAGGTGGTCTATGTGAAGAAGAGACAGCTGATAAAGTAGCATCCTGGGATTTTGTTGAAGCCACACAAAGAACAAATTGCAGCTGTTTGAGGTAAGTACTTTTTTTCCCCCAGTTGAATGATGTTAGTTAGTACATATATGTGTGTGGTAGTTTTTTATGCCATTGCATACTTATGCCCCATTTTGTTTGAGGTAAAAATATATAAACACAGTGTCAGTATTTTTCCCAAAAGAAAACAATTTGAGGAAAATAAAAATTCAGTAATATGAAGCTAATTATAGAAGTACATAAAAATGTATATCATAGATTCTTACACAGTTACTAGAGCTTGAATTCACAGCCTAAAAGAATTTTATACTGAATTATGGAATATATAGTATCTATAAGGTAAGAGGAACACAAGGCTCTTGAGAAAATTGTTCATAAATAGCACTGTGCTTGAGAAATTTCTCCCAAGGGTCCTCATAAAAAAGATGATGCATGATATACTAGATAAAATCTTTCTCAATTTTTATAGTAAATACAATATTGGGTTTTGTGCAGCAGTTTCTTATAGCATCCCTTTGGTCAAGCTATAGGTGAAATGCTGAACTAAAATTCAGAAAATAAGATTCTACAAGGGACCAAAGGTGTAAAAATACAGGCTTTCTAATAGAATATTGATTGAAAGCTCAGTAGAAGAATGAATGTACATGGAATTCTTTAGGGACTTGGATGAGGTTTGGTTATCAAGGGATGCAGATTGTATTGCCAAGAGTTTATTATTTTAGTTTACAGATTAAAGGTAGATCATATGCTTTTGCAGATGAGTAAACAAATAATGGCACTGACAGCCCTAACCAAGGACTTGTGAATGAATAGTTGACCAGTCACCTCTTCTTGTCATGGTTGTGAGCCAGGGGGAAAGAGGCATGCAGGTTAGGGTCAGGGTTTTTCTTATATTAGCTTTGAGTACAGTGACACCCCTTCAAGTGTTCTGATATGTTTTTGCATAGATTAAATGTATATTTATATAGATTTCTTTGGGTTAAAGACTACACTTTTAAATATTTGTCAGCCTCGTTAAAAACTTGCCTCTGACCAGAATGGGGGGAGCTCTCACACTGTGTGTGACAATCACAGAGCACAACAGAAAGAAGAAATACTCCTCTCCTTTCCTAGCAAGGATGAGGCCAATGAAAACCATGGACTCTGTTTACCATAACCCTCCCATCTTCCTTTATTCCTCTATCAAAGTGTTGGCCTTCCTTTGCAATACAGAGAACTCACTCTTTGCTCACCATGTTTGTAGATCCCATATTGCCATTCTCTGCTTATCCTGAATAAATCCATCGATGCTGGGGGTGGGATGGAGGTGGGCCATGTGCTCAGTCATGTCTGACTCTTTTGCGACCCTATGGACTATCTGCCAGGTTCCTCTATGAAATTTTCTAGGCAAGAATACTAGACTGGGTTGCCATTTCCTCCAGGGGATCTCTCTGGCCCAGGGACAGTTGGAACCTGTGTCTCCTGCACTGCAGGTAGATTCTTTACCCCCGAGCCATCAGGGAAGCGCCAGGTTGGGAGTGCAGGTGGGGATGGGGGTGAAAGACAAAAAAAATGCACCTGTGTTGTTGATAGGTTGGATTAAAAATATAGATGGATTAGTTCCTGTTTAACAGTTTAAAATAGTTAAAAGCTGTACTCACCTTGGAGGGAAAAATCAAACTTAGTTTTGAAATGTTCAGTGCATTATTTTGTCTGAGACCAGGAATTGGCAATCGGATCTGTTGGCCAAATCTGGCTCACGTGTTTGGTATGGCCTGTGAGCTGAAATGATTTCAGTTTTAAATATTTGAAAAAAAAAAAAAAAAGAAAATATTGTGTGAAAGTTATGTGAAATTCAAATTTTTGTGTCCATAAATAAGAATTTATTGGGACAGAGCCACATGTGTTCATCCATGTGCTAACTGTGGCAGCTTTTACAGAGTTGATTAGTTACAGGAGAGACTATATAACTCCTAGAGCCTAAAATATTTACTGTCTGGTCTTTCACAGAAAAAGTTAGCTAATCCCTGGTCTAAGACCAATAGCATGCATAAGTGAAATTAGGCTTTTCTTTCCCTGTATTGGCATGTTTTGATAGCAGTTCCTCTGTTTTAGTTTCTAACCTAGGCTTTGCTTTATTCTTTTTGAAAGATTTAGGTTTTAAGGCTATTTGCCTAGAATAGTTTTAGAGGAAGACACTCAAAGTTCACGTTGGTAAACATAAGTGTTAATTCTTGGTCTCTAAGCTAAACTTTTATTTTTAAAGACATACTTTGTCTCAGATTTCCAGAAATTCCTCTGGAATACAGAGATTTCATATGGTGAAATTTCATATAATCTATGTATGGTGACTAACTTTGGTAATTTTACCCCTCTAGTAAATAGTGTTTCTAATCATTTACTTTTTTACTATTACATTTTGTACTTTAGATTCCTGCTCTACCCCTGCCCCTTCCGCCAAATCTGATTCTTTTTCACTTAAGTAAGGCTTGAAGCGGACTTTGAGCCACCATATGTGTGAGTCCTCTCCTGCCATAGAATATCGGAAGTAGGGCATACACTGATAACTGACTGCACCAGTCAACCAGCTTATTATCAAATCTATCCGTATCTTTGCCCTGCCCCATTCTGTATTACATTTCGTAGGCGTCCTTGCTTTCAATGTTTTGTTGGTTTCCCCTCCCATTTTATTATGATATAATTGACAGTGATACTGTATGACTTTAAGATGTACAGCATGATGATTGATTGGGCTCGCTTGTTTTTCAGAGTTGACTTATTGGAGGCACTAAGAGAAGGTTAGTTATAATTTTAAGATGGGAAGAAACCAAGGTATTTCCTCACCCCTTTTTTGAATCAGCTCCAGCAACAGCTGCGTCCCTTTATCAGCTTGTTCTTCCCTGGTCCCAGTTACGGTTAGGTAGTTCCTGCTGTGGTTCTAGCATCAACCCAGGCTTTTATGATCTGATGAGACTACATCATCTTACTGTCCTTTCAGTCACAGAAGTGATTGAAGCTCGCCGCTGTTACTACTTTCTCTGTTACCTCATTTTCCTAAGTGTTTGGTTTTTTTTTTGTAAATGATTCTCTGTAGTAAGTTAACTCTGTGTGAAAGATAGGACTGGACCTTTCTCCTGGAAATTGATTTTTTAAAAAAGTTGCATAGTTATATAAGCAATTCGCATGAGTATATGTGATTTTAAAAAATTTAAATTATACAAATAAAGCTGAAGTACCCCTTGATTGCTCTCTTTTTCCAAATCCTACTCTCTTCTCACTAGAAATAATTACTTGCCAGTTAGATATTATTATTTTGTGTGTGTGTGTGTGTAATTTTGTGTGTATATGTTTTTCCTCCCAACATGGAAACATAATACAGATGTATTTAGCAACTTATTTTTTCACTTAATGTGCCTTCAATCTCTTTATTCTAGTTACTTGTGACTCTGCTTTGTTTTAAAAAACTTATTTATATTCTACTGAATACAGGTATCATAGTGTTTTTAATCATTCTGGGATTGATGGGCAAATAGGTTGTTTCCAGAAGTTTTTAGCTTGTGTTTAACTTTTTAAAAATAAAATAACAATTTTGTGACTATCAATTACTTGCTAGGTCTTTTTCTTTTTTTTGGAAACTCACTTAATGATAGATGATGTCCAAGGTTCAGGATACATTAGTGAAGAGGGCTTCTCCTCTTATGAAGCTTGCATGCTAAGGGGAGTGGGGCAGATAATTTGTTTTCAGAAAGAATTCTTAATCTTTTAAAATTAATGAGTGATGAGTGCTAAGAAAGAAATAAAATTAGGTAGGTGATGTGATAGACAATTGTAGGTGAGGGGACCTTTTAAATACTTTTATTTTGACTTCAGAAGGACTACCAGTTTTACTTCCACTTTTTACATACAAAGGTATTGGTTTTTCTTGTGCTTTCACTGATCTGAGAACTGTCCTTAAAATTATTTTTTTCCTATTATAATGAAACATAAAACATGAAAAACATAAGATTGTTTTAATTGGCATTTTTTTTTGGTTATTAGTGAGATTAAAAATTGCACATTTATGGTTATTAGGCTTTAGTCTCATGGAACGTTCATAAGAAAATTAGACTTTAGCAAGCTACATAAGTAGAAAGTGATGCAATTATTTTAGATATTAACACTGAAATACTAGGAACTTCAGTCAGGAGGAAGCATAATCTAAAGGAGTCATTTTGTTGGATTGTGCTTTCAGGACAGCTGCTTTTTTAGGAAGATTTCCCTTTTGTTGACTTCTAGTGTGAAATTCACTTGTCTCTAAAGATTAGACTTTTTAGGCAAAGGTCTATACTGAAGAAAGGGACTATGATTTGATGTTACCAAAGTTTTAGAGAGCCACTGCTGTTCTTACATAGCTCAGATTAATAGTTCTTAGCCTTACAGAAGGATACTTTTCTTATCCCTTGTATACTTGGAACACCTTAGATTATTAGAGATGGTTTCTCTCCTAGCCACATAATATTTCTGTCATCACTGAAAATTCTTTTGGGCACTATTGATTTAGAGGCTTAGTTAGTGCCTTGCATAACTTGATGAATTCTTAAATTTTTGGTTTCAGAACTCATTTATACTCTTAAAAGTTACAGAGGCTCTGAATGTGCTTTTATTTATATGGGTTATGTCTGTTTATGGGGCTTCCCTGGTGGTTTAGTGGTAAAGAATCCACCTCCCAATACAGGAGATGTGAGTTCAGTCCCTGAATTGGGAAGATCCCCTGGAGAAGGAAGTGGCAACCCATTCCAGGACTCTTGCCTGGGAAATTCCATGAACAGAGGAACCTAGTTGGTTATTTAGTTTATGGGGTCGCAAAAGAATAAACAACATGTCTGTTTATATAATTTTAGAGAAATTTTAAAGCACTGCTTAGATTATTTAAAAAAAAATAAGCCCAGTACAAATTAACATGAATAAAATACTTTTATAGAAATCAACTGTATTTTGGAAAGCAAAAAAAAAAAAGTTGACATTCTTTCATAAATGTCTTTAAAAATTAAAGTATGTTTTACATTATAAGCCACGTGTGACTTTGGATACCATTCTTGGGCAGGACAGCTTTAGAAATAAAGAGTTCAATATAAGACTAATAGCTGGGTATAGGAAAAATGCATATATATATATATAGGTTCACACACACACGTATATATGAATGTCTGACATAGAAAAGACAAGTTTCTATTTCAGTATAATTTTCTAACAATTAGAGCTATTTGATGATGGAATGCATTTCCTCATAAGGTAATGTGGTCCTTGTTGAACATATTCAAAGAGGGGATGGGTAGAGAAGGGATTATTCTTAACATTGGGTAGGAACTACTGTTTATTTTTTTTAATAGCCAATAATTTTATTAAAAATTTTAAATGCTATTAAAAAAAATGCACATGAATATAAAAATTAAAATGACAAGTTCTCCCTCTTATGTATATATGTAGATCTGCCTGTGTGCTTTCATTTCCACAAAAGGAATCATGCTATGTATACTGTTGTTTAACTTGCTTTTTTAGAAAAACAGTTACCCTAGCTATCTTTCCTTGTCAGTACATATAGTTTCCACTCTGTTTATTCAAGTTCATGGTACTCTATAATACTATTGATTTAATGCTTTATTTGGCTAGTCCTCAAAGCTGCAGTCTTGCTGAAGGTTTTTAAAGCAGATCTTAAGTATCTTCATTTCACCCCTACTTCAGCATGCAACTGTTAAAAAAAGTCAGTATTTTCTTACATAATTTCATTATCATATCTGATAAAAGAAACCACGTTTTATTGGTGTCATCTGATACTTTATACAGATTTGTCTCAGAAATATCTTTTTGTGTTTGGTTTGACTTCCAGGATTCAAACAAGGAACGTAGAATTGATTATTAAGTTTTCCAGGTCTCTCTTTTAGTCCTCTTACCCCTTTTATGACATGGACTTGGTTGGAGAAGCTAGATAAGTTGTTCTCTAGAATGTCCCACATTACAAATTTTCTCAGTTTGTCATATAGTTTAACTTGTTCTTTATTCCTTGTATTTCTGAAAATGGAAGGTAGCTCTAGAGCCATACCCTCCAATACTAGCTAGCTATGTTTGTAACCACGAGTGGCTATTTAAAGTAACTGGTTTTAAATAAAATAAAAAATTTAGTCCCTCCATTGCATAAATATCATTTTAAATCTGCAGCAGCCACATAACATTTCTGTCATCACTGAAAATTCTTTTGGGCACTATTGATTTAGAGGCTTAGTTAGATTCAGGTTTAATATTTTTCGTGACAATATTTCATAGGTAGTGTTGTATTGCTTTGTATGGTGTCACATCAAAAGAGACATGTGCCTGGTTTTCCCACTGTTAATAATGTTAAGATTGAGAAGGTGGTGATCAGCCTAATGCCTTCCTTGTAAAGTTCTAATCATGTGTTCTATGAATAAAGACAGTTTTTCTTCTACTAGTTGTAGTTTAGTCGCTAAGTCATGTCTGACTCTGGCGACCCCATGGCTCCTCTGTCTGTGGGATTCTCCAGGCAAGAATACTGGAGTGGGTTGCCATTTTCTTCTCCAGGAGTTTTTTAATAGATGTTTTTATTGGATTAGAGAGTTCTGACAAAATATGGTCCACTGGAGAAGGGAATGGCAAACCACTTCAGTATTCTTGCCTTGAGAACCCCATGAACAGTATGAAAAGTCAAAAAGATAGGACACTGAAAGATGAACTCCCCAGGTCAGTAGGTGCCCAATATACTACTGGAGATCTGTGGAGAAATAACTCTGGAAAGAATGAAGAGATGGAGCCAAAGCAAAAACAACACCCAGTTGTGGATGTGACAGGTCATGAAAGTCAAGTCCAATGCTGTAAAGGGCAATTATTGCATAGGGGCCTGGAATGTTAGGTCCATGAATGAAAGCAAACTGAAAGTGGTCAAATAGGAGATGACAAGAGTGAATGTCAACATTTTAGGAATCAGCAAACTAAAATGGATTGGAAGGAGGGAATTTAACTCAGATGACCATTTTATCTACTACTGGGGGCAAGAATCCCTTAGAAGAAATGGAGTAGCCATCATAGTCAACAAGAGTCCAAAATGTAGTACTTGGATGCAGTCTCAAAAATGACAGAATGATCTCTGTTCATTTCCAAGGCAAACCATTTAATATCATGGTAATCCAAGTCTGTGCCCCAACCAGTAATGCTGAAGAAGCTGAAGTTGAACTGTTCCATGAAGACCTACAAGAGCTTCTAGAACTAATACCCAAAAAAGATGTCCTTTTCATTATAGGGGACTGGAATGGAAAAGTAAGAAGTCAAGATACACCTGGAGTAACAGGCAAATTTGGCCTTGGAATATAGAATGAAGCAGGGCGAAGGCTAATAGAGTTTTGCCAAGAGAACATACTGGTCATAGCAAACACCCTCTTCCAACAACACAGGAAAAGACTATACATGGACATCACCATATGGTCAATACCGAAATTAGATTGATTGTATTCTTTGCAGCCAATGATGGAGAAGCTCTATACAGTCAGCAGAAACAAGACCGGGAGCTGACTGTGGCTCAGATCATGAACTCCTTATTGCCAAATTAGACTTAAAATGAAGAAAGTAGAGAAAATCACTAGACCATTCAGGTATAACCTAAATCACATCCCTTGTGATTATACAGTGGAAGTGAGAAATAGATTCAAGGGATTAGCTCTGATAGGGTGCCTGAAGAACTATGGACAGAGGTTCATGACATTGTATAGAAGGCAGGGATCAAGATCATCCCTAAGAAAAAAGTACAAAAAAGCAAAATGATTGTTTGAGGAGGCCTTACAAATAGCTGTGAAAAGAAGAGAAGTGAAAGGCAAAGGCAAAAAGGAAAGATAAACCCATTTGAATGCAGAAATCCAAAGAATAGCAAGGAGGGATAAGAAAGCCTTCCTCAGTGATTAATGCCACGAAATAGAGGAAAACAATAGAATGGGAAAGACAAGAGATCTCAAGAAAATTAGAGATACCAAGGGAACATTTCATTCAAAAATGGGCACAATAAAGGACAGAAATGGTACGGACCTAGCAGAAGCAGAAGATATTAAGAAGAGATGGCAAGAATACACAGAAGAACTATACAAAAAAGATCTTCACGACCCAGATAATCATGATGGTGTGGTCACTCATCTAGAGCCAGACATCCTGGAATGTGAAGTCAAGTGGGCCTAGGAAGCATCACTATGAACAAAGCTAGTGGAGGTGATGGAATTCCACTTGAGCTATTTCAAATCCTGAAAGATGATGCTGTGAAAGTGCTGCCCTCAATATGTCAGCAAATTTAGAAACCTCAGCAGTGGCCACAGGACTGGAAAAGGTCAGTTTTCATTCCAATCCCAAAGAAAGGCAATGCCAAAGAATGCTCATACGCCTCATAATTGCACTCATCTCACATGCTAGTAAAGTAATAGTCAATTTTCTCCAAGCCAGGCTTCAACAGTACATGAACTGTGAACTTCCAGCTGTTCAAGCTGGTTTTAGGAAAGGCAGAGGAACCAGAGATCAAATTGCCAACATCGGTTGAATCATAGAAAAAGCAACAGAGTTCCAGAAAAACATCTATTTCTGCTTTATTGACTATGCCAAGGCCTTTGACTGTGTGGATCACAACAAACTGTGGAAAATTCTTCAAGAGATGGGAATACCAGACCACCTGACGTGCCTCTTGAGAAATCTGTATGCAGGTCAGGAAGCAAAGTTAGAACTGGACATGGAACAACAAACTGGTTCCAAATAGGAAAAGGAGTACATCAAGTCTGTAAATTGTTACCCTGCTTATTTAACTTCTATGCAGAGTCCAGAAAAACATCTATTTCTGCTTTATTGACTAGCCAAAGCCTTTGACTGTGTGGATCACAAGAAACTGTGGAAAATTCTGAAAGAGATGGGAATACCAGACCACCTGACGTGCCTCTTGAGAAACCTGCCTATATACAGGTCAGGAAGCAACAGTTAGAACGGGACACGGAACAACAGACTGGTTCCAAATAGGAAAAGGAGTACGTCAAGGCTGTATATTGTCACCCTGCTTATTTAACTTATATGCAGAGTACATCATCAGAAACGCTGGACTGGAAGAAACACAAGCTGGAATCAAGATTGCCAGGAGAAATATCAATAACCTCAGATACACAGATGACACCACCCATGGCAGAAAGTGAAGAGGAACTAAAAAGCCTCTTGATGAAAGTGAAAGAGGAGAGTGAAAAAGTTGGCTTAAAGCTCAACATTCAGAAAATGAAGATCCTGGCATCTGTTCCCATCACTTCATGGGAAATAGACGGGGAAACAGTAGAAACAGTGTCAGACTTTATTTTTGGGGGCTCCAAAATCACTGCAGATGGTAACTTCAGCCATGAAATTAAAAGACACTTACTCCTTGGAAGAAAAGTTATGACCAACCTAGATAGTATATTCAAAAGCAGAGACATTACTTTGCCGACTAAGGTCCGTCTAGTCAAGGCTATGGTTTTTCCTGTGGCCATGTATGGATGTGAGAGTTGGACTGTGAAGAAGGCTGAGCGCTGAAGAAGGCTGCAAGGAAATCCTCCTCTCTGAAGGAGATCAACCCTGGGATTTCTTTGGAAGGAAGAAGAACTAGAGAGCCTCTTGAAAGTGTAAGAGTAGAAAAAGTTGGCTTAAAACTCAACGTTCAGAAAACTAAGATCGTGGCATCTGGTCCCATCATTTCCTGGCAAATAGATGGGGAAACTGGAAATAGTGACAGACTTTATTTTGGGGGGCTTCAAAATCACTGCAGATGATGACTGTAGACATGAAATTAAAAGACGCTTGGTCCTTGGAAGAAAAGTTGTGACCAACCTAGACAACATATTAAAAAGCAGAGACATTACTTTGCTAACAAAGGTCCATCTAGTCAAGGCTATGGTTTTTCCAGTGGTCATGTATGGATGTGAGAGTTGGACCATGAAGAAAGCTGAGCACCAAAGAATTGATGCTTTTGAACTGTTTTGTTGGAGAAGACTCATGAGAGTCCCTTGGACTGCACTGAGATCCAGCCAGACCATCCTAAGGGCAGTCAGTCTTGAATTTATTTGGAAAGACTGATGCTGAAGCTGAAACTCCAGTACCTTGGCCACCTGATGTGAAGAACTCATTCATTTGAAAAGACCCTCATGATGGGAAAGATTGAAGGTGGAAGGAAAAGGGGACGACAGAGGATGAGATGGTTGGATGGCATCACTGACTCACTGGACATGAGTTTGAGTAAACTGGGAGTTAGTGATGGACAGGGAGGCCTGGCGTGCTGCAGTCCATGGGGTTGCAAAGTGTTGGACGCAACTGAGAAACTGAATTGAACTGAACTTTATTGGATTAAGTTCTAGTACTTGCTAGCTGAATCTTTTTATATGAATAAGTATTGAATTTTGTCATGTTTTTTCTGTATTTATTGAGATAATCATATAGTTTTATTAATATGATGAACATTACTGTTTTTTTTTTTTTTCTTATGAGTGTTACACCTTACATTCATGGTGCAAATCCAGTTTGATTATGTTTGATGTGTTCTTAATATATGCATTTCTCAATTGCTTATCTTTTGTTACTGATTTACATGTTTTTTTTTAAGTGAAATTTATTGAGGTATAATTTTAATAGAGTAACACTCATCCTTCTCAGATGGGCAGTTTTGAGTTCTGACAAATATATACAACCATGTAATCACCAAGTACATCTGTTTTTTTAAGGAATTTTGTTCTATGAGTTCCTTTTCTGACAGTGTCTTTGATTTTGGTGTCATGGTAATAATGGGTTTCTCTTGTGTCGTTTCAGCATAACTGCAGTTTTAACTTCATGCTTTTTTCCCCTCCTGTACAATAAGAGGTCCCAGGCTCTGCACAGAAGGGTATCTCAGTATGTTCCCTCAGTGGAGAGGGTTAAATGGATGTCCATTTTATATCTTTTTATCTTAACTAGAATCTTATCTCTATATTCAAATACTAAGATACTTAAAATTATGTAAGGAAAATCACCTTTGCCTATCTGACCACATATTAAGTGAGCATGAGAACTGACTTTTATAAAGTTTTGTACATGGTCTTAGTTTTAGGCCACTAAAGGGAATTTTCCTATGTAAATTTAAATAATTTTTAGGATTATGTGTGAAAAACAAATGACATCTGAAATTTCTAATACTGTTAACTTATATTCTTTGATACAATAGTTATGCTATAAATACACCTTTTTTTAAACTTTTCAGACACAAAAATCTCAAACCTAGAAATCCTGGACAACAAGGACAGGCACCATCTTTAAGTCAGCAACAACAAGTACTTCCGAAGCACAAGACCAATGAAAAGCAAGAAAAGAGTGAAAAACCACAAAAACGCCCCTTGACTCCTTTTCACCATCGTGTATCTGTTAGCGATGATGTTGGCATGGACACAGATTCAGCCAGCCAAAGACTTGTGATCTCTGCTCCAGACAGTCAAGTGAGATTTACAAATATCCGAACTAATGATGTAGCAAAGACTCCTCAAATGCATGGCACTGAAATGGCAAATTCACCTCAACCACCCCCACTTAGTCCTCACCCCTGTGATGTGGTTGATGAAGGAGTGACCAAAACACCCTCAACTCCGCAAAGTCAACACTTTTATCAAATGCCAACACCGGATCCCTTGATTCCTTCTAAACCAGTGGAAGATGGGATAGACAGTTTATCCCAGTCTTTCCCAGCTCAATTCCAGGAAGCTGTAGAACCTACAATATATGTTGGTACAGCAGTAAACTTGGAAGAAGATGAAGCTAATATAGCCTGGAAGTATTACAAGGTCCCAAAGAAAAAAGATTTAGAGTTTTTACCACCTCAACTTCCAAGTGATAAATTCAAGGATGATCCAGTTGGACCTTTTGGACAGGAAAGTGTAACATCAGTTACAGAGTATGTATTTTTTTTAATAGTCAATTAAAATTTAAGGGTGGAAATGATGTAAGTTCTTAATAGACGCCAGAATGGTTTCAGGGTTGGATTTACAATAATAAATCCTTTCAGTAGTTGAGTATTAATTTTGGATAATTTCTCTACTGTATTTTTTCCTCAGGGGACCTCTTTATTATGAAATATTTTAGTCACAAAAAAGAGAAAATAATAACATTTATCCATCAACTAAGTTGGTCCATCAGCCAACTTAAGGATTTTACATACAGTTAGCACTTTTGTATTCTATTATTTTTCCTCTATTCTTCCTTCCACTGTCCTAAATTTGATATTTATCACTTCTCTACATGTTTTTATACATGTGGCTCTAGTTAACTAATTTCACTTGCTTTCAAGTATTTTCTTTGTTATGAATATATTAGCCAAAATTTACACAATTTATCTACTCTCTTGAGATGGCATGTTGATTATTTTCAGTTTTTCACAAGATGTAGCAGTGAATTTTTTTGTACACATTTCCTTGTACACTTGTATGTAAGAATTCCTCTAGGGAATATAGCAAAAAGTGGAATTGCTGCACCATGATGTATATTGATATTCAGCATTAAAGGTTGTTGCCAAATTACTTTCTAAACTATACTGGTTTACATCCTCATCAAACAGCAGAGTATGAGAATAGCTATTCTACATTTCCTCAGTACTTGGTATTAAGAGACTTAATTTTCTAGTCTGCTTCATGCAGAATGGCATATTATTATCTTACTCTATGTTTTACAGTTTCCTAGTAAGGTTAAGCAGCACTTAAAGTGTTTATGTGCCTATACTATGTATCATATTTTAGTCTATTTTCTTTTTCACCCCTGATTTATTCCTTTCATATTCTGATTGTTAATCTTATATTAGTTATATATGCTTTGGATATAATTTTTAGTCCATTTTTGGTCTTTCACCTCCCTCCCACCCCAATTTATTCTTTGTATCTTCTGGCTGTTAATCTTGTGTTAGTTATATGTACTACAGATACCTTCCTCTGTTCTGTGGTCTGCTTTCTTTGTCCACAAAGTATGTCATACGTACACATTATGTATGATGTACTTTGGGGCAAAAATGGTCTTATTTTCAGTTCTCCCTTTACTTTCTCTGTTGTTCTGATTATCATCTGTCCCATAAGCTTTTTGCATTTTTATCTATAGTAGGGTTTTTTCCCCTAATTTTTTGTTTGAGTATAGTTGATTTACAGTGTCATGTTAATTTCAGGTATACAGCAAAGTGAATCAGTTGGTGTTTTTTTTAAAGGTGAAAGCCAACCATTATATTCATTTTACTATTATAGTCATTAAAACTACCTATTTATCAATACAAGGCCAAGTAGTGTGCAGAGATTAGTTACATTTTCTTCTCTGTCTGTTGTCAGTGAAATTTTTTAGGATCTTTTGCTTAGAATGTTAAAATTTCACAAGAATATGTGTATGTATATATATACACACACGTGCACATGCACGCGCACATACAAATGTAGTGATATTTTATTCATTCATTTCTTGTGCTGAACTTTTCAGGAGGGCTGGTTTAATTTGAAGTCTTTTTTTTTTTTGTCCCATCACTGAAAGTTACTTTTTTCTTAGATAATGTCTTTGTTTCTTCCTCCATTCTCTGTGGAATTTCTAGAATTCAGACGTTGAACTTTTATATTTTCTCTCCTTTTTTTTTTCCTGAGGGGATTCCTCAACTTCTAGCTCTTTTCTTACAGTTTTAATATTTATTATTCATGTGTTTTTAATTTCTAAACTAAAAAAAAATAGCACCCCCTTGTTAAATGTCCTGTAACTTTTTTTTCCCTTTAGAAGTGCTTTGTTTTGGTCTTTTTCTTTACTGTACTGATTCTCATCATATTATTGTTTAATCTTACACATTTTATTTGTTTGTTTTGGCTGCAGCATATGGGAAACTAGTTCCCTGACCAGGGATCAAACCCATGCCTCCTGCATTGGAAGTGCAGCGTCTTAGCCTCTGGATCACCAGGGAAGCTCCTCATCTTACACAGTTTAGAATCAGGGAATAGAGGAGCTGAGTGGAAATTTGTGGGTAGAGATAGAACCTTGTCAATTGGCAGGACTTATTCAATAAATATTTCAGTATCAATTGTGTATCAGTTCCAAACACTTTGCTTTATGGTAATGGGGTAGGGGATGTTTTGGAGGGGAGGCCTTATATCTAAACTTTCAGGATAAAAAGAATGACAAATCTTGTGCCTTCAGCAGGTTATTTATTCATTTTTCTTAGAAAAGGAACCCTTTCAGGACTGGGCCGGGGGTAGAGGAGGGGGATAAACTAGGAGTTTGAGATTAACATACCCATAGTAATATATATAAAATAGATAAACAACAAAGACCTGCTGTATGGCACAGAGTACCATATTACAATGTCTTGTAATAACCTGTAATAGAAAAGAATCTGAAAAATAATGTATACACACACACACACATACACAAAACAGAATCACTGTACACCTGAAAGTAATAGAATATTGTAAATTAACTATGCTTCAATTTTGAAAATGGTTATTTTTAAAAAGGAATACTCTGTTTCTCCATTTTCAGCTTTTTCATTTCTTTCTAGAGATTTTTAGGCAGTTTGGCTCTCCTGTTGTTAATGTAGTTTGCCTTTAGCCCCCTCTTGCATATTCTAAACTATGAACTTTCTCTACAGTGTTTTGTTGATTTTTTTTCTTTTGCTTGTGTTTCATTGATTTTTGAGCTTCCCTGAGATAAAGTAAAATGCCCGATCCATTTATAGCCTCTCATCCCTACAGAGATGTATTTTCTTTTAAAGTTCCTTGATTATTTTTTTAATAGATGTGTCTGTGTGCTTTGTCTAGCACTTTGAATTGTAAAAGCATACTAGTATGACTTTTTAAAAAATTAAAATTAATTTAAAATTGAGGGACTTTAGGATATCCTTATGACCATGGAAGACAACTAACTTAGTTACTAAATTAGTCAACAGATCTCTTGAAAACAACTGATGTCTTGGAAACAAGTAGTTAGTTCACCTTTACATTAGATTAAAATCCATAGTCTTTTCCTCATCTGTAATCTCCTGCATACGTGGTTTTTCACTGGTTATTTCCTACTCTGCTATTTGCTTCCTGACTTAACCACATCAGCTTTCTTGCTGTTCTGTCAGAAAGTTAAGGTCATTCCTCAAGGCCTTTAGAACTGCATTATGGGGCAGTGGGGGAGAGGGGACGGCTCACTCCTTTTTGTTCAGTCAAACTCGAGATTTACCTTCTCAGGAAGTATTTCCTTGACCACTGTAACTAAACTGTGGCTTCTCTTTAATCCCTAAGTGACTGCCTATCCTGTGAACTGGTTTCCGGTTTTCTGTGTGTGTGTGTGTGTGTGTGTGTATAATTACCTGAAACTGCATATTTGTTAGTGGTCTTTTCCCCCACTAGAGTGTAAACTCTGTGAGGGTAAGAATTTTGTCTTGTGTACTGCTGTGTTCTTCCAGCATAAACACATACACAGGTTGTTTGTCAAGACTGGAAGTGTGCTACTGACATCTGATACACACACACCGCTCCCAGGTGACATTTGGCAATGTCTAGAGATAGATTGTTTGTCATGACCAGAAGTGTCCTACTGACATCTGATAGACACCGTGCACACACAGGTGACATTTGGCAATGTCTACTGACATCTGATACACAGACACCACACACACAC
>NW_024070192.1:50783245-51025164 GCF_014754425.2 Oryx dammah | reverse complement strand
CCCGGTGACATTGGCAGCGTCTACTGACATCTGACACACACACACACCCCTCCCCGGTGACATTGGCAGTGTCTACTGACATCTGACACACACACACCCCCCTCCCCGGTGACATTGGCAGCGTCTGTCTAGAGATAGATTGTCTGTCATGACCAGGAGTGCTACTGCCATCTGATAGATAGAGGCCAGGGCTGCTGCTAAATGTCTTACAATGTATAGGATTATCCCGTACAACAAGGAATTCTCCCCCCTGAAATGTTAATCATGTTGAGATCCTTTAATGTCACGGATAACTTTTAACAGAAATAGAAATATAGAATAAGTTAGTATCTTAGATATGCTAAACATGTTTAATGATTAGTTTCACTTGAGAGCTCTCCCGTACTCTCTCTCCAAACCACAGTAAAATACCTGGCATGGTCTTCTTTGTATTGTGCTAAAACAAAAGTTATTTTTCTCACAGTTAAAGAGATCTTGTTGAAATAACTTATTAATTCAAGTGCCTGCTCTTAATATTCCTTGAGATGGGAAATCATGAGGACTGGTCATCACCTTACAGTAAATGGCAAAGCCAGCTGACAGTCAGATGATGCCCCTTATCATTAAAAATGAATTCTCTAAACAGAATTATAAATACCCTAAATTACTGTTAAACTTCCTAAAGGGCATTTAAACAATCTTCTTAAATTCTTTGTAGACGTATTCTATATTTTTAAGGATGTAATATGTCAAACACATTTCTAGCCATATAGTAATCCATTCAAAAGCCTAGTTTGTTTTATATTTTAATAATTTGTGAATTCCTATTACCCAGTCACTTAAATTTCTATCATCCTCTTCCATACTTTGAGCTTTGAAAGTCTTAAAATGTATAACATTTAATTTTAATGAGGTTAATTAATTAGAAGGTTGTTGCAACTCCTACATTATTCTTTCTCCTTTTGTAGGAAGATTATCTTTTTTAAATTCATATTCCTCAAAGATGCATTATCAATTTGAATAAAACTGAAGTTTCTGTAGCATACAAGATGCTGTAAGATGTTGGAATATAAGATAAATTTGATCCTAGCCCTAAATGAAATTCTAATCTAATGGAAAATAATATTGAACTCTCTGATACAGATATATATACAATATAGTAGGAACACGGAGCCAGAGTGGAAAATAGTTCCATTTATAGAGATCAGAAGCTTTAAGTAGCTTAGTATGGAAAGATTATAGGGTGCTGCTCAGTGATTTGGTATGTCATGATGAGAAATGAAATCTCAAGAGGACGGTGAAGCTGTATAATAGAGTAGCAAAATATTGTTTATAAGGTGATACCAAGACCTTCCTAGGAAGTTAGAAGGATACAGTAGCGATGAATGGATTTTATAGATGTGGAGTAGACTAAAGAACCTTATGGCCAATTAGAATAGATCTATAATACAAAGAGTGGCAAGAATGCATCAGTAGAAATAAAAAATAGTTTCTTTATACTAGTTGACTTTTACAAATGTATGCCTTTTGGGGAAATAGTGAAGGAGAAACTTAGACCTTTATTTTTGTTAAGTGGCACCTCAGTTTACATTTGGCATAAATAAATGAAGTTTTCCACTGATTGGTATTAAAGGGTTGTCAGTTCAGTTCAGTTCAGTCGCTCAGTCGTGTCTGACTCTTTGCGACCCCAAGAATCGCAGAACACCAGGCCTCCCTGTCCATCACCAACTCCAGGAGTTCACTCAGACTCATGTCCATCGAGTCAGCGATGCCATCCAGCCATCTCATCCTCTGTCGTCCCCTTCTCCTCCTGCCCCCAACCCCTCCCAGCTTCAGAGTCTTTTTCAATGAGTCAACTCTTCGCATGAGGTGGCCAAAGTACTGGAGCTTCAGCTTTAGCATCATTACTTCCAAAGAACACCCAGGGCTGATTTCGTTCAGAATGGACTGGTTGGATCTCCTTGCAGTCCAAGGGACTCTCAAGAGTCTTCATCAACACCACAGTTTAAAAGCATCAGATCTGCAGCGCTCAGCCTTCTTCACAGTCCATACGTGACCAGTGGAAAAACCATAGCCTTGAGTAGACGGACCTTTGTTGCCAAGGGAATGTCTCTGCTTTTGAATATGCTATCTAGGTTGGTCATAACTTTTCTTCAGAGGGTAAGTGTCTTTTAATTTCATGGCTGCAGTCACCATCTGCAGTGATTTTGGAGCCCAAAAAATAAAGTCCGACACTGTTTCCACTGTTCCCCATCTATTTCCCATGAAGTGGTGGGAACAGATGCCATGATCTTCATTTTCTGAATGTTGAGCTTTAAGCCAACTTTTTCACTCTCCTCTTTCACTTTCATCAAGAGGCTTTTAAGTTCCCCTTCACTTCTGCCATAAGAGTGGTGTCATCTGCATATCTGAGGTTATTGATACTTCTCCCGGCAATCTTGATTCCAGCTTGTGCTTCTTCTAGTCCAGCGTTTCTGATGATGTACTCTGCATATAAGTTAAATAAGCAGGGTGACAATATACAGCCTTGATGTACTCCTTTTCCTATTTGGAACCAGTCTGTTGTTCCATGTCCAGTTCTAACTGTTGCTTCTTAACCTGCATACAGATTTCTCAAGAGGCAGGTGAGGTGGTCTGGTATTTCCATCTCTTCCAGAATTTTCCAGTTTATTGTGATCCACACAGTCAAAGGCTTTGGCATAGTCAAGAAAGCAGAAATAGATGTTTTTCTGGAAACCTCTTGTTTTTTCCATGATCCAGCAGATGTTGGCAATTTGATCTCTGGTTCCTCTGCCTTTTCTAAAACCAGCTTGAACATCAGGAAGTTCACGGTTCACATATTGCTGAAGCCTGGCTTGGAGAATTTTGAGCATTACTTCACTAGCGTGTGAGATGAGTGCAGTTGTGCGGTAGTTTGAGCATTCTTTGGCATTGCCTTTCTTTGGGATTGGAATGAAAATGGACCTTTTCCAGTCCTGTGGCCACTGGTGAGTTTTTCCAGTCCTGTGGCCACTGGTGAGTTTTTCCAAATTTGCTGGCATATTGAGTGCAGCACTTTCTCACAGCATCATCTTTCAGGATTTGAAATAGCTCAACTGGAATTCCATCACCTCCACTAGCTTTGTTCGTAGTGATGCTTTCTAAGGCCCACTTGACTTCACATTCCAGGATGTCTGGCTCTAGATGAATGATCACACCATCGTGAATATCTTGGTCGTGAAGGAAGATCTTTACAGTTCTTCCGTGTATTCTTGCCACCTCTTCTTAATATCTTCTGCTTCCATTAGGTCCATACTATTTCTGTCCTTTATCGAGCCCATCTTTGCATGAAATGTTTCCCTTGGTATCTCTAATTTTCTTGAAGAGATCTCTAGTCTTTCCCATTCTGTTGTTTTCCTCTGTTTCCTTCCATTGATCGCTAAAGAAGGCTTTCTTATCTCTTCTTCCTGTTCCTTGGAACGCTGCATTCAGATGCTTATATTTTTCCTTTTCTCCTTTGTTTTTCGCCTCTCTTCTTTTCACAGCTATTTGTAAGGCCTCCCCAGACAGCCATTTTGCTTTTTTGCATTTCTTTTTCATGGGGATGGTCTTGATCCTTGTCTCGTGTACAATGTCACGAACCTCATTCCATAGTTCATGAGGTACTCTGTCAGATTGCGGCCCTTAAATCTATTTCTCACTTCCACTGTATAATCATAAGGGATTTGATTTAAGTCATACCTGAATGGTCTAGCGGTTTTCCCTACTTTCTTCAATTTCAGTCTGCATTTGGTAATAAGGAGTTTATGATCTGAGGCACAGTCAGCTCCTGGTCTTGTTTTTGTTGACTGTATAGAGCTTCTCCATCTTTGGCTGCAAAGAATATAATCGATCTGTTTTTGGTGTTGACCATCTGATGATGTCCATGTGTAGTCTTCTCTTGTGTTGTTGGAAGAGGGTTGTAATAGGTATTAATAATAAGTAGATAAAAGATATACTCTTTATTTTGCTAATCAGTTTTAGTTGGTGATGGCCACTTGACTTCTGAAGAGTAATTACTTCATCATTTCTAAGCATTTCCTTTATTCTTAGGCTTCATGTGCACGAGTTGATGCCAAATTTTTTAGTAGCTCGGTTCAGTTCTGTCGCTCAGTTGTGTCCAAGTCTTTGTGACCCCACTGACTGCAGCATGACAGTCCTCCCTGTCCATCACCAACTCCCAGAGCTTGCTCAAACTCATGTCCGTCGAGTCAGTGATGCCATCCAACCGTCTCATCCTCTGTCATCCCCTTCTCCTGCCTTCAATCTTTCCTAGCATCAGGGTCTTTTCCAGTGTGTCAGCTCTTCACATCAGGTGGCCAAAGTACTGGAGTTTCAGGTTCAGCATCAGTCCTTCCAATGAACATTCAGGACTGATTTCCTTTAGGATTGACTGGTTGGATCTCCTTATAGTCCACAGGACTCAAGAATCTTCTCCAGCACCACAGTTCAGAAGCATCAATTCTTAGACGCTCAGCTTTCTTTACGATCCAACTCTCACATCCATACATCAGTTCAGTTCAGCTCAGTCGCTCAGTGGTGTCCGACTCTTTGTGACCCCATGAATCGCAGCATGCCAGGCCTCCTGTCCATCACCATCTCACAGAGCTCACTCAGACTCAAGTCCATCGAGTCCGTGATGCCATCCAGCCATCTCATCCTGGGTCGTCCCCTTGTCCTCCTGCCCCCAATGTCTCCCAGCATCAGAGTCTTTTCCAATGAGTCAGCTCTTCGCATGAGATATCCAAAGTACTGGAGCTTCAGCTTTAGCATCATTCCTTCCAAAGAAATCCCAGACTACTGGAAAAACCATAGCTTTGACTAGATGGATCTTTGTTGGCAAAGAAACGTCTCTGCTTTCTAATATGCTGTCTAGGTTGTTCATAGCTTTTCTTCCACGGAGCAAGCATCTTTTAATTTCATGGCTGCAGTCACCATCTGCAGTGATTTTGGCACCCAGGAAAATAAAGTCTGTCAGTGTTTCCATTGTTTTCCTGTCTATTTACCATGAAGTGATGGGACGGGATGCCATAATCTTAGTTTTTTGAATGTTGACTTTTAAGCCACCTTTTTTCACTCCCTTTTACCTTCATCAACAGGCTCTTAGATCCTCTTCACTTTCTGCCATGAGGGTGGTATCATCTGCATATCTGAGGTTACTGATTTTTCTCCTGGCAAACTTGATTCCAGCTTGTGCTTCATCCAGCGTGGAATTTTTTAGTAGCCACTTTAAAGCAAAATTCCTTTTCTGATTTGTTAGAATTTAATTGGAGGAGAGACAGGTTGGGTGAAGCTTAGAGTATCTCACATACAAGATATACACATCTGTGACAAATATCTTTATTTTCTTTTTGTGTCTAATTTTAGTTTCTTCGTTAATGATAACATCTATTTTGGAATAGTGGCTTAAGACCTGTAAATATTTTTAAAAAGCAAAATTTCTGCCAAGAAACATTACAGTTGCTCTTTGACATATTTTTCAAGAGTTTAGTTTTAGTAGAATTTGTGACAGCTTAAAATAATCTGCTATTCTGATTCACAAGGAATCTTTCTAAACCTTGAACAAAGAGCTGTACTTGAGCATAGTTCTTATCATGATGTCTTGGTCAGTATAAGGATACATCAGGATATCTTAACCATAATGTCCATTAGTAGAATTAGCTTTTATGTTGTTGCAGTGATATATCAGATTTTTATTGTATGTATATACTTATTATAATGCATTATTTGATCTCTAAAAGATTTTACTTTGCTTCATAGAAAGATGTCTATGATGAAGTAAACTTGCTTTGATTTACTGTATTCTAAATCTTTTAAGTTTTTTTCTTTTTAAGGTTTTTTTCTTCCTAATTTGATATCTTACTTTAATGCAATACAGCTATACTTTTGAAAGCTAGTTTGACTCAGTTTAAGGATTGGTTCTGAATACTGGAGATGGTATTAGAAAAGGTACTATTAACTTTTTGAGATTTATTAAATTTATTTCTTCATTAAAAATTCTTGAATTATAGCTTACCTCTTTTTATAATTGCTAGTTCTAAAATATTGTTACATCTTGTCTGAAAGAATTTCTTTTGAATAAAGACATAAAAGCATAAGCTGTAAGCCATGTTCAATTCTCTACAAATACTTCTTAGGGTAGTGTGCTGCTTTGTCATAGTGAAAAGGAGATGCAGTTAATAAAAGTAATTTTGGTTTGCTTTGGGCATTACAAAGGTTCCTGTTCATGGTTGTACCTAATCATTCTTTTCCAGTTTGTCTGTATTTGCTTTTATATCTGAAATTATCTCTGTAGTTAACAATTTGGCTTTATGTGAAAGTTCCTTTTAGAAAAGGAGAGGTGTGTTGTTCCTGTTCACAAAAGTGTCTGTATACTTTATAATTGGATAGTGATGAAATGCTAACTTGAGTTTTTAATCTGGCATATCTTTAAGAAAATCACAGTTTTTATTTCTTTTATCAGTTTTAAATATAGAAGGATGTATAATGTAAATAATTTACATTTTTCATTTATTGTGACTTGATACTCTTGATATCATTGACTTCATTTCAGTTCTTTGCTGTGAGAACCATTCAATAAAATAACAAAAAGTTGTCTTTAGGTATTGCATTTGGTTTACTCATTTTTATTCCTAAAAGAGCCCTGTGCAGTAGGATTTTTTTTTTCAATGTTACTGCCCACTAGCTTAACAACTACTTATGTGAACAGTGCGGCAGTTTTTATGCTTCTGCCAGAGGACAACTTAATATGAAAATAGTTGTTTTATTCACCTCAACACAGAGTAGTCTTTCAGGTTAGTGACTGGGAATGGAGGGGTAGGTTCTCATACTTTCCCCCTATGAATAGTTATGTGTATTTGCATATTTAAAATCTTCCCTCCCCTAACCCTGCCACTATTTGACCATTTCTTCCAACATAATTTTCACATCCAAGTTAGAGAGCACACCCTCTGGTTCCTATTTCATGACTTTAAGTATTAAATAAGAAAATACATGTCAAAGTAGATAGAAATACTATTTTAATGATTTATGTTGGTATCTGATAGACATTTCAGGAAACATTTAGTATCTAATATGGTGAGATAGAAAACTTCTCTTAAGAAATAAATGCTTATTTATAGAACAGAACCATTCTAACGGATAACTGTAAAACATACACCCCATTGACAGTTGGGTTAGCACTATGTTCCTATGGAAAAAGGTTTTGTATATTTGAGATTTCAGTTTGAGGATAAATCAGGCACATTGAAATAATAGTGACATATATCATATTTGATAGCATTGTGAGAAAACGTCAGTTATTCTTTTGATTACTCTATTTCAAACCTTAGTTTATAGGATATAGAGTGCTTCTAGTGCTGGACATTAGTGAATAGATTAGCTAGTTATGATAGCTCTGTCATTCAGATAGTTTATAAACTAGCAAATACCTCATTGATTCCAAACCTTATTTCTCTTATGATTTTTTTTGTCTTAATATCCAGGACAGACAAGTAGCAGCAGTAGTATCACTTTCTGACAAATGTGATTTACTTCAAAGTACAACATACTGTATCTTAGAATTATTAATGCAAACACAGTATCTCAATCCTCTGTGGCTTTTAGATTTCATGTATTAATTTAGCAAGTATTTATTGAGCACTTATTATGTCCCAGGCACTACTCTAGGCATTTGGGATAGTTCAGTAAACAGAGACAAAATCCCTGACATTTAGAGGCTTATAGTCTAGTGGAGTGACAGACAACCGTGAGCATAAGCAAATTACATAGTATGTTAAGAGATAAATGCTGTGGAAGGAAAAGTAAAGCCAGATCAGGGGGATCAATGTTGAGATAGTGGATTTATTTTAAATAAAGTCTCATAAATAGGTGACATGACTTTGAAGGAAGTGAGGGAGTTGATCATGCAGATATTTGGAGGAAGAATGTTCCAGATAAAAAGAACAGTCAAGCGTGTGTTGACCTGTTGAGGAATATCAAGGAAGCCCTTGAAAGAACAGTGAGCGAGGGAGGAATAGAATAGTAGAAGATGAAGTTGGAGGGAAAAGGGAAGACAGATCATGGAAAGCTTTGATAGGATATTATAAGGACTTTGTTTTTTACTCAGGGTAGAATAGTCATTGCAGAATTTTAAGCATTATCTGACTAGAAGCCAGGCTGCCATTGTAACGGTAGTGTGGGAATCTCAACTTTGCAAGCCATAGAGAAAATGAATTTAGGAGTCTAAAAGTGTCATACAAACCAAAAATGAGTCATTTCTCTATTCACACTCACCAAGCACCTTGGTCTTCAGACATGTAAAAGTCCTGATGATTTCCAGGGTTTTGTGATGCGATCAGCTTGTGACTTCCTTTGCTAAGCCTTAGATTTCACTTTTTTCTGGTCTTTGTTTCTAGTTCATCTTTCTAACTTCAGTGTTGTCTTCTTGCCTATTCTGTTGTCCTTTGTCATTTTATTGGATATTTTAGGAGAGTATAGAGATACTTTTATCATTCATGAAGTGGAACCAGAAGACTAATAACTTATTTTCCAATGTGTTTAGTAAAAACCTCTGAGATAACTTGTGCTGAAACTCCACTTGACATTATAAAAGCTTTGCTAGAATTATTTACAGTTGACAAATAATACAGTAGAAAATTGTTAATTTCATGAACTACAAATCAGCCTCTTAAACTTTATAAACTTAAAGTATATCCACTCATGGCAGTAGGAAAAGGATAATCACTTTCATTGTATAAAAGTGTAAAGGTATAAACTGTATAGAAGTAGATATAAATTATATAAAGGTATTATATAAAGGTATAAATTGTATAAAAGTTCAGTAGTCTCACTGTTTAGTGCAAATTTTGAGAGTTCCTGTGCTGAAGTAGTTTAGATATGAATCCCTTTCAAGTGATTGAATTTGTACAGGTTAGTGCACTTGAGTATTTGGGAATGGATTGAATTACCAAAAGATAACACATTTGGGTGAAAGACTATGAGACCAGGATTTTAACTCCATTTCTTTGTTGCTGAATTTGAGACTTCAGTAAATCACATAACCTTTCTGTGCCTGTTTCTTCATTTGTAAAATGGAGGGTTGCAAGTTAGATCATCTCTAAATAATTCTTTTTTTTTTTTTAGAAAATAATTCTGAAAACTTTATGATACTTAGTCACTTTAGAAATTTTTATGCTTTCATGGAGAATATAATTAATTTTTCTAATTTTATTTTTTGATGCAGGTTAATGGTGCAATGTAAGAAACCTTTAAAAGTTTCTGATGAATTAGTGCAGCAATATCAAATTAAAAATCAGTATCTTTCAGCAATAGCATCTGATTCAGAACAAGAACCTAAAATTGATCCATATGCATTCGTCGAAGGAGATGAGGAATTCCTTTTTCCTGATAAGAAAGACAGACAAAATAATGAAAGAGAAGCTGGGAAAAAACACAAGGTGAGTAAGAGAAAGTACACCAAAGCATCACTAATGTTTTGTAGCTCTGTATATGGTACCACAATTCTCATTTTTAAAAAAGATTCATCATTGTAACTTAGAAAAACATTTCTTAAAAATAGGTTAATCAGGCACATTGTACAAAATTTAAGAGCTTATATGGATTTGAAATTATCACTAGTCTCTGATGATAATGAATAGATCTTTATTACAAAAGTTTTGAGATTAGAGAAAAAGGACATTAATTTCTATTATATTGAAATCAGAACACTTAGGTAGATAAACTGCTTTGATTCTGAGTTAAACTATGCTGTAAGTGAATTAACAGTTTTCAAAAATGCAGTAAGATACACATCACTGTGTTTATAAAATACATGATATTTTGAATATGTGACCCAAGAAGTAAAGTCTTAAGTTAATAAAGTGTTTTTAAAATTTTTTAAATCAAATATTTGAGAATCTATTAAGCACAAGATAACTCTGCTAGAGAAGAGTGTTGCCTTAAACACAGAATTGGAAATCGAAGGCTATAAAATTACAAAAAGGACCCAGTAATATGTTTAATTCAAAGAATTCATTTCACAAAGTTTTGCTTAGCCTTTTTGTGTGCCAGGTACTTGACATTTTGTTCTTTTGTAAATATGAAAACAAGTAGCTGGGAAGGTAATAGATTTTGTAGAAAGAACGTGGACTTTGAAATTTGACAGATTTAGTTTGAAATCCCAGCTCCACTACTTATCAGTTGTATTTCCTGTGTTATCTATAGAAGTATTTTTCGTCTGTAAGGTGAACACACTTACTTATCCTTAGGTTAGTTGTGAGAGTTATTGATAATGTCTGTAAAACACCCAGCAGAATGATCAGTACAGCAGTTCAGTTCGGTTCCGTTGCTCAGTCGTGTCTGAGTCTTTGCGACCCCATGGACTGCAGCACGCCAGGCCTCCCTGTCCATCACTAACTCCTGGAGTTTACTCAAACTCATGTCCATCGAGTCGCTGATGCCATTCAACCATCTCATCCTCTGTTGTCCCCTTCTCCTCCCACCTTCAATCTTTCCCGGCATCAGGGTCCTTTTAAATGAGTCAGTTCTTTGCATCAGGTGGCCAAAGTATTGGAGTTTCAGCTTCAGCATCAGTCCTTCCTGTGAGTATTCAGAACTAATTTCCTTTAGAATGGACTGTTTGGATCAATACATAGCTACTCAATAATTGGTATATTTCATTATTGGTAAAATATGTATTTCAATCTAATATGTAATATTGTATGCAGGTAGAAGATGGGCCGTCTAGTGTCACAGTGTTATCACATGAAGAAGATGCTATGTCATTATTTAGTCCCTCTATCAAGCAAGGTAAAACTTTTATTTTCCCGTCAAAATACTGCATTCCAGGATTGTTACTGTAAAGTAATCTGATTTTCTTGGACTTTTAGTATTCCTTTTTGCATAATTCATGTTTCATATAAAGGGATTAATCTTTAAATGATGGATTTTAAGGAGAAGGAGGCTTAGGTGATAGAAATTCTGTTTTGAATTGTGGAGCTGCTTTCCTGTGTTTAACAAATAAAAATAACTCCCTTATCTGTAAAAGGAGATAGGATAAGATCATTTCCTAAGATCCCTCTCAGTTATAAAAACTCAGTTTATGAATTAGACTTTACTGTAATTTGGTTGTCCTTTTCTCCCCCTTCCCCCAAGTTAGAACAGTTATTGCTGAGGTCCTTATATTGACGTAGTTTTCTAGCACTGTTCTCAGCACTGGAGGTACACTGAAGACTCCACTTTGAAAGCGTGTCTTTTGTCCTCCTTGTAACTAGAAGAGAGAGACAGGTTGTATTGTTTCTTTTACAAGATCTGTTCAATTTTTGATGGAGGCAGAATAAATTGTTCTTTGGTATGTGTCTATGAGGGACAGTTTTGTTTTAGCATTTGGAATAAATAAGGGAGTATCCATCAGACTCTTTGTAGCAAAAAACGTCCATCTAAATAAAGAAGAGATGATGGTCTTTCATGAAATAAATTTAATGGTCAGTGGTTCTAAGTATCTTGGTGAGTTAACTATTTAGGTTTTTTAGTCTGTTTACCTGCCTTAGGATAAAGGGACTGTGTAATTGTGCCTATGGTGTGGCTTTTTCAGAATGTCGACCATCTGACACTGAGCATCTTTTGAAGTGAAACTTGGGAATCTTTGTGTTTAATAAGTATTCCAGATGACTTTTACACACTAAAATTTCAGAACTACTGCTTTAGTGAATCTTTAGGATGGATTTGCAAAGGCACTTGGAAAGTGACTTTAATCTTTCTGAAAGGGAGGGTTGTGTCAGGTTGTTTAACCATCCTGAGGATGCTTTGGACGGTTTATACACCAACTGCTTTTTTTTTTTCCTTGTGTGGGAATGCAAGTGGAATATAACTTTTCCTTTGTATGTTTATTTTCTCTAAAATAGTCATATTTTTTCACTAAAACTGGGGAGAAAAGCAAAAAGGAAAACAAAATTTTAGAACTGAAATGAAACTTAACTAAGAGGTACTTAAGTGAGTACTTAAGTTCCTGGCACTGGGCAAAAGTGATTTATCCATTAATGCATTCGCTCACATTTAATTCTTGTCATACTATTAGTGCTGGAATTGGAATTCAAATTAATGTCTCTCTGACATAACTAGAGAACTTAATTATTCTGTGCTTCCTTTATGTTTCAGAAAGATAGAGAAACTAAAAATGTCTGTTTAATTCTGTTGTCTTTACAGTTTTATTTGATGCATTATTAGTGTAGGTTACTTAGCTATGTTATGAGTTATGTAACCTGAGCTTCCTTGGGAAGGTATCACCATATATTTACAACTTTTATTTCTATGAAAAAAAATCTATGGATTTTAAGCAAATCAGAATTTCTTATTGCATAATACCCTTATAAATGTACATGTCTAGGTTAAATAAATAGAATAATACTTATTTGGTCAGTAGTAGAATTTTTTATTTTGTTTTTCTAATTGCCATAATGTAGATGCTCCCCGCCCTGCTGGTCATGCCCGACCTCCATCAACCAGTTTGATTTATGACTCAGACCTGGCTGTCTCTTATACTGACCTTGATAATCTTTTTAATTCTGATGAAGATGAACTGACAGTAAGTATCCTTATTAATGATTACAATTATAATTTATTTTCCTCAATTTTATAAAAGTTTTTCTTTAGAAGTGATATGTGACTTGAATACTATGTTTTAGCCCTGAACGATAGGAAATGTTTTGAAATAAAATTTCTGTAATTGGTATCCTTTTTTTAACCTCGTGTTTGAGGTGGTGGTGAGTGTTTTTTTTTTTTTTTTTTTTGGTTCCACTGTGCTGCTTGCGGGATCTTTGTTCCTCAACCAGGGATTGAACCCAGGCTCTTGGCAGTGAAAGTGCAGAGTCCTAACCACTGGACCACCAGAGAGTTCCCTAAGCATTCCATATATAATGTCACCCATAAACTTTAAGGTTTTTTTTTTCCTTTATTTTTTATGTTTGAAGGACATGTATAATTAAGCTTAATTTGATCTTGGCCATATGTTCCTTTTCTGCAGTCCTTAGAAAGCAGAATTAGTTACCTAATCTTTGATGCTGTAATTTTAGAAATGACCCAAGAATTGACTCAATCAGAGAATAAATAATTAACATGAAGTTACATGCATTGTCAATTTATTCAGGAATTTGTTTGGTACCGCAGTCATTATTATAAGACATCTATATACTATAGTAGTGAAAGAGGAAGAAAAAGTAATATTTAATCTTTAACACCCATTTACAGAGAAAGGTGAAGATAAAAGAAGTTAAAGCTTAAAATGAGAGTCCCTAGAATGTGAAATGGCATCCCAAGCCAGTATTCTTGCCTGGAGAATTCCATGGACAAAGGAGCCTGGCAGGCTATAGTCCATGGGGTCGCCAAGTCAGACATGACTGAGTGACTATCACTCAGAATTGAAATCTCTGGCAAATTAATGAATTGAGCATTGTATTATAAAAGGGAATTCCTTTTTCATCTATATAAAAGTAGCTTGGAAACTTTTACTGTACATTTGGTCTCTTCAAATAAGTGATACAATGCAGATATCACTATACATAAACTTCTATTCCACATCCCATAATATAGTGTATTTTAGGTAAATATATATAGGGAAGCCCTGGTGGCTCAGCAGGTGAATTGGTGCCTGCCAGTTCAGGAGATGTGGGTTTGATCCCTGGGTCGGGAAGGTCCCCTAGAGAAGGAAATGACAGCCCCCTCCAGTATTCTTGCCCGGGAAACCCTGTGAATAGACGAACCTGGCAGGCTACAGCGCATGGAGTCACAGTGAGTCGGCCAAGGCTTGGAGACTAACGGCAGGCTCCGAGCACTCCAATACTTCTGTGCTTTCTCCCTGCTGCCACTGCTCATGGGTCAGTGTTGCTAGCGCTCACAGCTTAGTTCCTGGTATCCTGTTAGGCACTTGGTTTTAGGAACCAAATTGTCAGCTCTAACAACACTGATGACAGATTGGAGATTTTAAGACTTGTTTTGTTCAATGTATTAAAACTTGCCTTTTTAAGGGATCCTATTGCTTTGTCATACAAGATCTTTCTGAAGTTTTGCTTAGTTTAACCTTTTGTAGCATATTTGTAGGGGCAAGATTATTAGGAAAGATAAAAATGTAAAAGGAATTTGGAGAGGTTATTGGTTATATAGGAATCTTTAATGTCTTTTATTTAAAGAGACAAATGCTTTATGAGTATCTTTTACTAAGAGGCAGTTCCCAAATTCTGTAAATTTTCTTATTATTTTTTTGTTATTTTAATAGGCTTTAATGTATTTTGAAAGTAATGGTTGTTTTCATGAAGGAACTTTTTCCTCTCTCTGTTAATTTGGAGTATTATTATAATCATTAGAGAAACAAATCTGGTTTATTGATACCTAAAATTTTTTTATGTCCTTAAAATGCATCTCGTAGATATTTGGCTATAACACAAATGGGCTCTACTTTCAAGTTACATACAAATGATTACTATCTTGATCACACTGGATTTAAATTTCAGAGAAATATGTATGTATGTGTGTGTGTGTTTTTTTTTAATAGCCTGGATCTAAAAAATCAGTGAATGGATCAGATGATAAATCCAGCTGCAAGGAATCAAAGACAGGAAATCTGGACCCATTGTCTTGCATAAGTAAGCTTACCAAATATATATTCCAGATAAATCTGCACACTGTTAATCTCAATAATGTTTCCCATCCCTTTGTTTTATACACAAAATAACTTCTTTTTAGCCTTATGTTAAAATGAGTATTTTATTAAATATAGGCACTGCAGATCTTCATAAAATGTATCCTACACCACCATCATTGGAACAACATATTATGGGATTTTCCCCAATGAATATGAATAATAAAGAATATGGTAGTATGGATACAACACCTGGAGGAACTGTTCTAGAAGGAAATAGTTCTAGTATTGGAGCACAGTTCAAAATTGAGGTTGATGAAGGATTCTGTAGCCCAAAACCTTCTGAAATTAAAGTAAGTATTTTATTTTTCGAGAAAAATAGTTCACTTCTACATTTTATGTAGAATTGGTTTGTTGCTATATTCAAAAATCCTTTCATAATGAAAGAGTAGAATTACATTTACATTTTATTATTCTGTTTAAAAAAGGAAAAAAAGGTTAGAGTTACTTTGTTTTGTTTTGTTTCTTTCCCCTTGAAAGACAAGATGCTGAAAATCATGTTGTTTATATTATAGGATTTTTCTTATGTGTATAAGCCTGAAAATTGTCAGGTTCTAGTGGGATGTTCCATGTTTGCACCTCTAAAAACTCTGCCAAGTCAGTGTCTGCCTCCTATTAAATTGCCAGAAGAGTGTATTTACCGTCAGAGCTGGACTGTTGGAAAGTTAGAATTGCTTTCTTCAGGGCCTACAATGCCATTCATCAAAGAAGGGTATGACTTAAATTTATATTATTGGTATAGTATATGAACACTTGTGTAACTTTAATTTTTTTTTAATAATTAACACCTAGTGTATTGGTATCTGGAAAAAGATACTGCTTTTTGAAAATTTTTAAAAATTATTTTCTGATTAATAGCTTATAATGGTGTTTGGTACTGTTAAAGTATTGAAACACAAAAGATGAGAAAACTTAGTATTTGGAAGCATCTTTTGTTTTGGTCTAAAATTCTAATCACACTTATTTGTATATTTGCCATATTTCACACACTTTTTATATTTAAGTATCTCTGAAATTGGGGTGTCTTATAATTGGTAACATCTTAAAATTGCCACTGTCCTTTTCTACCCATAAACATCTCTAAAATCAGGGTTTTTTTTTAAACAATTAGTGGCATCTTAGAATCAATGAAGTATGAGTATTTCTAGTACAAGAACTGTAGAGATAGTAATCACGGATATATAGATGTGGAACAGTGTATACAAATTTTATTTATAATAGAACTAATTAGTTGGATTTCACCACACAACAGTCACCTGGGGTGGATATATTAACCAAACATGTATTTTAATTGTACTTAACAATTTTTGGACCAATTGTGTTTTCATAATTTTCAGTGTTACTGAGAAATATTTGGGACATTTTTAGTTGTATTTCACATTACTAATATGTTCCTTTATGTATGTTTTTTCATTTTCTTTTCCCCTGATGATGCTAGTGATGGAAGCACTATGGATCAAGAATATGGCCCTGCTTATACACCTCAAACTCATACTTCCTTTGGGATGCCTCCTAGCAGTGCACCTCCTAGCAACAGTGGAGCGGGGATTCTCCCTTCTCCGTCCACCCCCAGGTTTCCAACTCCAAGGACCCCAAGGACTCCAAGGACTCCTCGTGGAGCTGGTGGACCGGCTAGTGCTCAAGGTTCAGTCAAATATGAGAATTCAGACTTATATTCACCAGCCTCCACCCCGTCCACCTGCAGACCCCTGAATTCTGTTGAACCTGCAACTGTTCCTTCCATCCCTGAAGCACACAGTCTTTATGTAAACCTCATTCTTTCAGAGTCAGTTATGAATTTGTTTAAAGACTGTAACTTTGATAGTTGCTGTATCTGTGTTTGCAACATGAATATCAAGGGTGCCGATGTTGGAGTTTACATTCCAGATCCAACACAGGAAGCACAGTATCGGTGTACTTGTGGCTTCAGTGCTGTCATGAACAGGAAGTTTGGAAACAATTCAGGATTATTTCTAGAAGATGAACTAGACATCATAGGACGCAACACAGAATGTGGCAAAGAAGCAGAAAAACGTTTTGAAGCTCTCAGGGCTACTTCTGCTGAACATGTTAATGGAGGACTAAAGGAATCCGAAAAATTGCCTGATGAATTGATACTATTGCTACAAGATCAGTGCACTAATTTATTTTCACCTTTTGGAGCTGCAGACCAAGATCCTTTCCCCAAAATTGGTGTAACTAACAACTGGGTACGTGTTGAAGAGCGGGACTGTTGCAATGACTGCTACCTTGCATTAGAACATGGACGTCAGTTCATGGATAACATGTCAGGAGGCAAAGTTGATGAAGCACTTGTGAAAAGTTCATGCTTACACCCCTGGTCCAAAAGAAATGGTAAGTATGCTAATGAAGTAATTTTTCTCTCTATTTTGTTTTAGTTGTATGACTTTTCTTTCTTTAAAAAAGGTAATAAAGACAGTTTCCCATTTAGCTAATAGAGACACTTAAACTTGCACCTAAAACTCCTTCAAGAATGACACTTTTAAAGAAAGAACTTCCAAGTAGTTTAGTTTAGTTTCAGCAACAAAAGTATGGTTATTACAAGTCCGTAATTATGTACTTGTGTAGGAGTATAAAAGGTACTTTGCACATGTTAATTAACAGAAAAATGTTGGTTGTCTGCTTTGTTCAGAATTCTTTCACTCATTAAATGTTTATTGAGCAACTAGTATGTGCCAGGGACTGTTCTTTTATAAACTACAATATTAAAGCAAACATATTTCCTGTCCTTCCTGAGCCTATAAGACTCAAAATAACAAATTTAAATGAAAGTATTATATGGTATCAGATAGTGACAACTGCTTTGAAGGAAAAGCAGGGAAAGAAGTGGAAAAAGGACAGAAATGTGTTACTTTAGAGGTATGTTTAGAAAAGATACTACTGAAGGACAGCATTTGAGCAAAGAATGGGGGAATGTAAGCTGTGTGGCTAAACGAGAGAAGTGTTTTCAGATAGTGCAAAGACCGTAGTAGTGTGCTTAATGTTTGAGAAACAGGAAAGAGGCACTGTTGTTGGAATGAGCTGGGTGATGGGAGGACTGGTAGCAGTTGGAAGTCTAAGAGATGGCTGAGCACCAATGTCATGTGGGGTCTTATGGCCCATGTTTAGCTGTGGCCTTTATGGTTTATTCCGAGATGACTAGGACAGTTTTGAGCAAAAAAGCAAGATGATCCTTTCTTACCCAAATGCATATTTGGAAATACAAGTTTTAAATTGAGAGGAGTGGTTGGGGCTAGAGATTAAAAAATTTTGTGTGTGTGTGTTAGTAGTGTTTTGGGGCTTCCCAGTGATAGCTCAGTGGGTAAAGAATCCACCTGCAGTGCAGGAGACATAAGAGATGTGGGTTCAGTCCCTGGATTGGGAAGATCCCTTGGAGGAGGAAATTGCAAGCCACTCTTGTATTCATGCCTAGAAAATTCCAGGCATGGACAGCAGACCTGTTAGGGGGTCACAACCCCTCCTCCATGGGGTCTCAAAGGGTCGGACATGACTGAGCACGTGACGCCTACATGGCCCCTGTCAGTGTTTTAGACTGTGGAGCTGCATGGAACAGCTTGGAGAGTGACTGCAGGTAGAGAACTCTAAGGGTAGGACTTACGTTTAGAGAGGGGGAAAGAGAGGAGGGTCCAGGGTAGGAAATTAAGGAGGTAGGAAGAAAACCAAGGAAGTATGGTATACTGGAAGCAAAGTATAGGAAATGTTTGAAGGAGAGATTGATCATTGATATCAAATATTTATATGTAGTATCTAATGAGTTAATCCATTTGAGTTGCTTAACATAATACTTAACACACAATAAGTAATAAATTTGTACAAGCTGCCATTATTAAAGTTAGCAATAAGGTTTTTTGTTTTTTTTCAGATGTAGCCACTATACTTTTAAAATGGTGTATCAGTATACCACTTTTGGTAATTACACAGGAAGTTAGCCTTTCTTGAAACCTACCTGTCTTTCTTCTAGCTGTCTTTCATGTGTTTTTGTTAAGAATTTATATTCTTAGGTGATAGGTACCATTTAATAATTTTGATTTAGTCCCTTATGTCATTTGCTAATAAGTCATTTTTTGACACATGTGCAAAACTGTGTGCTTGGTATTCTGGGAGATAGGAAGATATCCTATATTTAAATTACTTATAGACTACTCGGAATCTGTAAGTAAACTAAAGTCTGTTACTAAAACTGCAGTGGAAGTTTGAAATGAAAATACTCTAAATGCCCATTGACAAGAGAATGGATAATAATTAAGATATAACAGTACAGAGGAATCTTACATAAGCTCTGAAAATGAATAAAACTATTATAATAGATGAGTCTTAGTAAAAGTAATGAGGGGGGAGGGAGAGGAAACAAGTCCCAGAAGATTTTATATAATGAGATTTTTTTTTTATAAAGTGTAAAACAGGCAAAACTAAATGTGTTTTTCAGATGCACATAAAATTCAGGATAGTGGTTAATTCTTAAAAGCTGAGGGCTAGAATCATATCCCTCAGCTTTACTTCTTGCACCGTGAGGTCATAGTTGTTCATAACATTATTATTAAAGAAAATGTGTGAATGAGATAGGGCTATGCATGAACCAGTGGTTAAATTTTATTCATGATCTAGTTTGATGTTTCATCAAACTCACTATACTCAAGGTTCAGATTTTTAAAGAGGTGTAAATAAATGTCATATATTTATTTTTTAAAATCTATAGGGGTGGATTTAAGGTATCTATAGATACAGATTTAATACATAGATTTTTAAAGTAGTAATTAAGAACATAGGCCATGGAACTGACTACTTGGGTTTGAAACGTGGCTCCATCACTATAATCTATGCCCTTGGGCAAATTATTTCATCTCTGTCTCAGTTTTTGGAAATAGTCAGTGATAGTATTTACCTCTTACAATGTTGAGAGAATCAAATGAGCTAATACAAATAAACAGAGACCATATAAAACAGAGTACCTGGCACAAAATAAGAATTCAGATATTTGCAGTAGTAATAATAGCAAGAGTAGCATTAGTGGTATTCTGTTTTGTTATTTGTTTTTAAGAACCAACTCATCTTCTTGTGATGAAGGGTCTCATCACAAGAAAATAAAATTTACAACTGTATTTGTTGGTGGATGTTAGCTGGACTTACTGTGGTGATCATTTTGCAATACATATGCATCATCATTTTGTACACCTGAAACTAATATTATGTCAATTATACCTCAAAAAAAGAAAAAAGCACTTAATCTGCCAAACAATAGAAAATGCACGATAATGCTCAAAATCCTTTAAGCTAGGCTTCAACAGTACGTGAACCGAGAACTTCCAGATGTACAAGCTGGATTTAGAAAAGGCAGAGGAACCAGAGATCAAATTACCAACATCTGCGGGATCATATAAAAAGCAAGAGAATTCCAGAAAAACATCTGCTTCATTGACTACGCTAAAGCCTTTGACTGTGTGGATCACAACAAACTGGAAAATTCTTCAAGAGATGGGAATACCAGACCACCTTACCTGCCTCCTGAGAAACCTGTGTTCAAGTCAAGAAGCAACAGTTTAGAATTGGACATGGAACAACAGACTGGTTCCAAATTGGGAAAGGAGTGCATCAAGGCTGTACATTGTAACCCTGCTTATTTAACCTATATGCAAAGTTCAGTTCAATTGCTCAGTCATGTCCGACTCTTTGCGACCCCATGAACCGCACCATGGCAGGCCTCCCTGTCCATCACCAACCCCCAGAGTTCACCCAAACCCATATCCATTGAGTTGGTGATGCCATCTGACCATCTCATCCTCTGTCGTCCCTTTCTCCTCCTGCCCTCAATTTTTCCCAGCATCAGGGTCTTTTCCAATGAGTCAGCTCTTCGCATCAGGTGGCCAAAGTATTGGAGTTTCAGCTTCAGCACCAGTCCTTCCAATGAATGTTCAGGACTGATTTCCTTTAGGATGGACTGGTTGGATCTCCTTGCAGTCCAAGGGACTCTCAAGAGTCTTCTCCAACACCACGGTTCAAAAGCATCAGTTCTTCGGTGCTCAGCTTTCTTTATAGTCCAACTCTCACATCCATACATGACCACTGGAAAAACCATAGCCTTGATTAGACGGACCTTTGTTGGCAAAGTAGTGTCTCTGCTTTTCAATGTGCTGTCTAGGTTGGTCATAACTTTGCTTCCAAGGACTACGTGTCTTTTAATTTCATGGCTACAGTCACTATCTGCAGTGGTTTTGGAGCCCCCCAAAATAAAGTCAGCCACTGTTTCCACTGTTTCCCATCTATCTGCCATGAAGTGATGGGACCAGATGCCATGATCTTCGTTTTCTGAATGTTGAGCTTTAGGCCAACTTTTTCACTCTCCTCTTCACTTTCATCAAGAAGCTCTTTACTTATTCTTCACTTTCTGCCATAAGGGTGGTGTCATCTGCATATCTGAGATATTATTTCTCCCGGCAATCTTGATTCCAGCCTGTGCTTCCTCCAGCCCAGCGTTTCTCGTGATGTACTCTCCATATAAGTTAAATAAGCAGGGTGACAATATACAGCCTTGATGTACTCCTTTTCTTATTTGGAACCAGTCAGTTGTTCCATGTCCAGTTCTAACTGTTGCTTCCTGACCTACATACATGTTTCTCAAGAGGCAGGACAGGTGGTCTGGTATTCCCATCTCTTTCAGAATTTTCTAGTTTATTGTGATCCACACAGTCAAAGGCTTTGGCATAGTCAGTAAAGCAGAAACAGAAATATATGCAGAGTAGTACATCATGCAAAATCCTAGGCTGGATGAAACACAAGCTGAAATCAAGATTGCTGGGAGAAGTATCAACAATCTCAGATAAGCAGATGGCACCACCCTTATGGCAGAAAGTGAAGAGGAACTAAAGAGCCTCTTGATGAAGGTGATAGAGGAGAGTTTGCTGGCTTAAAACTCAACATTCAAAAAATGAAGATCATGGCATTCGGTCCCATCACTTCATGGAAAATGGATGGGGAAACAGTGACAGACTATTTTCTTGGGCTCCAAAATCGCTGTAGAAGATGACTGCAGCCATGGAATTAAAAGACACTTGCTCCTTGGAAGACAAGCTATGACCTACCTAGACAGCATATTAAAAAGCAGAATACCACTTTGCTGACAAAAGTCCATACAGTCAAAGGTATGGTTTTTTTTCCACTAGTCATGTATGGATGTGAAAGTTTGACCATAAAGAAGGCTGAGTGCTGAAGAACTGATGCTTTTGAATTGTGGTGCTGGAGAAGACTGTTCAGAGTCTCTTGAATAGCAAGGAGATCTAATCAGTCAGTCCTGAAGGAAATTAACCCTAAGTATTGATTGGACTTCCCCGGTGGCTCAGACAGTAAAGCGTCTGTCTACAATGCGGGAGACCCGGGTTCGATCCCTGGGTTGGGAAGATCCCCTGGAGAAGGAAATGGCAATCCACCCCAGGACTATTGCCTGGAAAATCCCATGGACAGAGGAGCCTGGTAGTCTACAGCCCATGGGGTCGCAAAGAGTCAGACACGACTGAGCGACTTCACTTCACTTCACTTCATTGATTGGAAAGACTGATGCTGAAGCTGAAGCTCCAGTACTTTTGCCACCTGATACAAAGAGCTGACTCATTTGAAAAGACCCTGATGCTGAGAAAGATTGAAGGCACGAGGTGAAGGGGGTGACAGAGGATGAGATGGTTGGATGACATCACTGAATCAATGGACATGAGTTTGAGCAAACTCCGGGAGATTGTGAAGGACAGGGAAGCCTGGCGTGCTACAGTCCATGGGGCTACAAAGGGTTGGACATGACTGAGCGACTGAACAACAGCAACAAATACTGGGTTATTTACCTAATGAACACTTTTTTATAACAATAAGGACTGATATAAACAGATAACTCTGCAGCCATAAAGATGAATTTTATCCTAAGAACTTACATTGAGAAAATAATTCAAAACAAAAAAGAAATATATTTCAGTTTAAAATTTCAATATAAACATGCTGTAAAACCTAAATTTTCAAGCATGGAGTACTTTTTCATTAAATTATAACAGCTTCATTAAATGGTAGCAAGCGCTTATTTAATACATTAGTACCTTTGCCCCAATTGTTTTCTCTGCTTGGGACACTTCTTCCAGGTATTTACATGAGTAACTCTCTTTTCTCTTTACTTTTGTCAGAAGTCATCTTAGTGTAAAATTGCAAACCACTCTTCATCTTCCCCATCCTGCTGCTTTTGCTTTCTCCCTCTAGTGTTTGCTTATTACCTTCTAAACATACTGTATAATATATTAACTATCATCTCTCACTCCATTAAGTTCACTCTGTGTGAGTTCTGTGTACAAGAAATGATTTTGTCTGTTTCGTTTGTTATGTCCAAATACCTAAAATAGTATCTGGCATGTAGTAGATGTCCAGAAGTCCAGGGTGTTGAAATATTTGTTAGAAGGAATTAAGAGTCTATAATTTAATGGTAATGTTTATTTTTTTCAAAATGGGAAAAGCTTTGTTCTAATTATAAAAAATACATACTTTCTGAAAAGAAAGTTAATCTAAATAGTATAGATAAATAGAAGTAAAAATTGCCCCAGCCCCATCATTACACCACTGCATGATCACTCATTTTTAAGCAACTTTGGCATATCATACAGTTCATCCCTTTGAAGTGAACAACTGAATGGTTTTTAGTTAGCACAGACTTGTGTAGCCATCACCAAAATCAATTTTAGGACATTTTCATCATCCCCAAAATCTATAGTTATGAGCGCTCACTCATATTTTCCTCCAACCACCCCCTCCTTGCACTGGCCAATGACCAGTCTACTTTCTGTCTTTGTAGATTTCCCTCTTAAATACTCCATATAAATAATATTATACACTCTATAGTCTTTTGTGATTGACTTCTTTTTCTTAGCATACTTTTTCAGAGTTCATCCAGTTTGTAGCATGTGTTAGTACTTAATTCATTTTTATTGCCAAATAATCTATTTATTTTATTACCACATTTTATTTTCCTATTCATCTGTTGATGGGCATTTGGATTGTTCACCCTCTTTGGCTGATGTGAATAATGATACATTGAACATTTGTGTACAAGTTTTTGTGTAAACATATATTTTTATTAGTCTTGAGTGAACTTGATATAACTCTTGTTTTACTTTCTGAGAAATTGCCAGACTCTTTTCTAAAGCAGCTGCTCCATTTTACATTCCCATCGCAGGGTGTGAGGGTTCCACTTTTTCCACATTCTCATTAACACTTGTCGTCATGTGTTTATAATTATTACCATCATCATCATCATACTGGATTGTGAAATATTATCTCATTATTGTTTTGATTGCATTTCCCTAATGATTAATGATGCTGAATGTCTTTTCATGTGTTTATTGCCTGTTCGTATTTTTTCTTTGGAGAAATGTCTTTTCAGATCCTTTGCCCATTTTTAAATTAGACTGTTTTGTTTTTTCATTGTTGAGTTGTGACTGTTCTTTATATCTTCTGGATATAAGTTTCTTAACATCTGCACATATTTTCTCCTTTTCTCTGGTTTGTCTTTTCACTTTCTTGATGCTATCATTTGAAGGAGAAGAGTTTTTAATTTTGATGAAGTTCACTGTATTACTACTCTCTTGTGTACTTTTTGGTTTGTACTTTTGGTCCATACTTTTGGTGCCATATCTACAAAGACTTTAATCCTAAGTCATGAAAATTTACTTCTGTTTTTTTTCTATGAGTTTTATTGTTTCATCACATTTTTACATCTGTCATCCATTCTGAATTAACTTTGGTATATCATGTAAGGAAGAGGTTCAGTTTTTTTCTTTTGCACATGAATATCCAGTTGCCTTAGAACCATTTGTTGAGAAGATTATCTTTTCACATTGAATTGTGTTGGCACCTTTGTCAAAAATCAATTGACTGTAAATATGAAGTTTTATTTCTGCATGCTTATTTCTGTTCTACTCAACAGAATATCTTTTCTTTATGATCACTCTTAAAAATATATATTCTAAAACCATTGCTTTCCAACCAGATTTCAGCTTTGAGACCTGGCAGTTATATTCTTTTTCATGCATTCCTCCCCACAAGATTATAAGATCCCTGAAGACATGGATAAGAATGTATTTCACAGTATTCCCAGCAGCTAGCATAATTCCTGAACCATAGTAGGTCTTTGTTATATGTTTTTAATAATGAAAGATTGTGAATGAGAATCTCTTTGAATTAAAATCAAACTATAAATTCCTGAACTTAACTCATATCAGAAATTCTCAGGGTAAGCTCTGTATATGTATTTTATAAGTGTTCCCCTTTTGATTATGATAAACAACCTTAGCCAGTGACAGCTTTTTCTAGATTTTATGTAAACACATATCAATACACAGTTCTATTTGTGTAAAGTATCTTGCAGTTTTAAAACCTATTTTTTATTTACTAGTGTATTATCAGTCCACTTCAAATAGCTCTTATCACTTTAGTATTTTTGCTGGGTATATATTAGTTTATTAAGTATAATAGTATTCAGCAATATATCTGAAATTTAGTTCTTTCTGATTCTGTATACTATTTATTGGAGAAGGCAATGGCAACCCACTCCAGTGTCTGGAAAATCCCATGGACGGAGGAGCCTGGTAGGCTTCAGTCCATGGGGTCGCTAGGAGTCGGACACGACTGAGCAACTTGACTTTCACTTTTCACTTTCATGCATTGGAGAAAGAAATGGCAGCCCACTCCAGTGTTCTTGCCTGGAGAATCCCAGGGTCGGGGGAGCCTGGTAGACTGCTGTCTCTGGGGTCACACAGAGTCGGACATGACTGAAGCAACTTAGCAGCAGCAGCAGCATACTATTTATAGATAAAGGAAATTAGAGCAGGAAATAGTAGGTTAGGCAATAATAATAATGAATTAAAGTTGAATGATTTAATGTAACAGAGTGCTCAGACAAGATTTAATGATACAACTGAACCATTCTCAAGGGACAGATTAATTATATTAGGAAGATTTCATGGTTTTTTAAAAAGCCATTGGATGTTTAAGAGCATCACCTTTCATATCCATTCTGATAGTTGGTCAGAAATGTAGATCATAATAATTTGATAATCTGTAAATCTGTTAAGTCTAGGTTTATAAAAATTGTGTGGGTATTTAAGTCTAGGTTTATAAAGTATGTGTGCACATTATGACAATATCTAGCAGTGTGAACAACTTTATCTGTTACTATGCAAATTATATACTTTAGAATTGTTACAGTTTACTATTTTTCACAAATTAAACTTTAATCATGGTAAGCAGTGTTATCTATCTGATCTTTTTACCAAAGTAGAGGTATTTAAAGTGGATAATTAATAATACCATTTAATAATAACAATTAATGGTACCATTTATGTATGAAGTAGTGTTCTGTCTATTAAGGTACCATGGAAAAGAAACGCAAAAAAGCAAAATGGCTGTCTGGGGAGGCCTTACAGCTGTACAAAGAAGAGAAGCGAAAAGCAAAGGACAAAAGGAAATATATAAGCATCTGAATGCAGAGTTCCAAAGAAAAGCAAGAAGAGATAAGAAAGCCTTCCTCAGCGATCAATGCAAGGAAATAGAGAAAAATAACAGAATGGGAAAGACTAGAGATCTCTTCAAGAAAATTAGATATACCAAGGGAACATTTCACGTGAAGATGGGCTCGATAAAGGACAGAAATGGTATGGACCTAACAGAAGCAGAAGATATTAAGAAGAGGTGGCAAGAATACACGGAAGAACTGTACAAAAAAGATCTTCAAGACCAAGATAATCACAATGGTGTGATCACTCACCTAGAGCCAGATATCCTGGAATGTGAAGTCAAGTGGGCCTTAGAAAGCATCACTATGAACAAAGCTAGTGGAGGTGATGGAATTCCAGTTGAGCTATTTCAAATCGTGGAAGATGATGCTATGAAAATGCTGCCCTCAATATGCCAGCAAATTTGGAAAACTCAGCAGTGGCCACAGGACTGGAAAAGGTCCGTTTTCATTCCAATCCCAAAGAAAGGCAATGCCAAAGAATGCTCAAACTACTGCACAATTGCACTCATCTCACACGCTAGTAAAGTCATGCTCAAAATTCTCCAAGCCAGGCTTCAGCAATACGTGAACCATGAACTTCCAGATGTTCAAGCTGGTTTTAGAAAAGGCAGAGGAACCAGAGATCAAATTGCCAACATCTGCTGGGTCATGGAAACAGCAAGAGAGTTCCAGAAAAACATCTATTTCTGCTTTATTGACTATGCCAAAGCCTTTGACTGTGTGGATCACAAGAAACTGTGGAAAATTCTGAGAGAGATGGGAATACCAGACCACCTGACCTGCCTCTTGAGAAATTTGTATGCAGGTCAGGAAGCAACAGTTAGAACTGGACATGGAACAACAGACTGGTTCCAAATAGGAAAAGGAGTACGTCAAGGCTATATACTGTCACCCTGCTTATTTAACTTCTCTGCAGAGTACATCATGAAAAACGCTGGGCTGGAAGAAGCACAAGCTGGAATCAAGATTGCCGGGAGAAATATAAATTACCTCAGATATGCAGATGACACCACCCTTATGGCAGAAAGTGAAGAGGAACTAAAAAGCCTCTTGAAAGTGGAGAGTGAAAAAGTTGGCTTAAAGCTCAACATTCAGAAAATGAAGATCATGGCATCCGGTCCCATCATTTCATGGGAAATAGACGGGGAAACAGTGTCAGACTTTATTTTTTGGGCTCCGGAATCACTGCAGATGGTGACTGCAGCCATGAAATTAAAAGACGCTTACTCCTTGGAAGAAAAGTTATGACCAACCTAGATAGCATATTCAAAAGCAGAGACATTACTTTGCCGACTAAGGTCCGTCTAGTCAAGGCTATGGTTTTTCCTGTGGCCATGTATGGATGTGAGAGTTGGACTGTGAAGAAGGCTGAGCGCCGAAGAATTGATGCTTTTGAACTGTGGTGTTGGAGAAGACTCTTGAGAGTCCCTTGGATTACAAGGAGATCCAACCAGTCCATTCTGAAGATCAACCCTGGGATTTCTTTGGAAGGAATGATGCTAAAGCTGAAGCTCCAGTACTTTGGCCACCTCATGCGAAGAGTTGACTCATTGGAAAAGACTGATGCTGGGAGGGATTGGGGGCAGGAGGAGAAGGGGATGACAGGATGAGATGGCTGGATGGCATCGCTGACTCGATGGACGTGAGTCTGAGTGAACTCCGGGAGTTGGTGATGGACAGGGAGCCCTGGTGTGCTACGATTCATGGGGTCGCAAAGAGTCGGACATGACTGAGTGACTGAACTGAACTGATGAGCACCAAAGACAATCAAAATAAAAGCAAAAGGGAAGAAATTGATTTGATCAATTTATAAATGAGTTAATGAGCTAATGAATGACTTTATGAAGATAAGCTACGATATTTTTATTATGTTTCTTCTTGGTTTTAAATAGCTAGAAAAATCATCTCTGTAGTTGATTCTAGTGATAACCTCACTGTGAATGTAGGAGACATAAGAGACGTGGGTTCAGTTCCTGATTCGGGAAGATCCACTGGAGGAGGTCATGGCAACCCACTCCATAATTCTTGCCTGGAGAATCCCATGGACAGGAGCCTGACAGGCTACAGTCTTTAGGGTCGCAAAGAGTCAGACACGACTGAAGTGACTTAGCATGCACGCACAGATCATTTTAGATAGAACTCAATATAGTTCTCTCTACAAGCAGATGCTTAATCTTGGTGATGTAGAGCTGAATTTACTTTCCTAGATGGATTTCTTTGTTATCTTAAAATGTTTTGTTTGTTGACAATAGCAATTCTTCTTTTTTTAATGGTTGTAGATGTGAGTGTGCAGTGCTCACAAGATATACTTCGAATGCTCCTATCGCTTCAGCCAGTTCTTCAGGATGCTATTCAGAAAAAAAGAACAGTAAGGCCTTGGGGGGTTCAAGGTCCTCTCACTTGGCAACAATTTCATAAAATGGCTGGCCGAGGCTCTTATGGTAAGTAATTTATAATCATGTATTGACTTATTTCATATCAGTTCTCAGTATTTTTACCCAACTCTAACAAGCACATTTATCTTCCTTAAATATTTCTGTGGCATATACTTGACCTAGGGCCATTGTGGTCAGTCTCAGCCTTCCTTATTTTAAATATTTTCAGCATTCAGTTTACTGAATTTTCCAATCTCACTTCAGAAAGAACACCATGTTTTTACATGTTACACTGACCTGTAAGATTCTGTGCTAAGAAAGAATCATACTGCCAATTTTTTTAAAAGTGTTGATACACTACGTTTTTGTAAGTTACCATTTTACATACAAAATTGAATGAAAAATGATATAAAAAAGATAATCCTAGTGATAAGAGGCCCAAAAGTCTTCCTTTTTTAAAAAAACAAAAACATGAAATTTGCCAGTTGTGACAAGAATAACTCCCACATAGTACATAGTAGATTTGTAATCAACTGTAATGGAAGGAACATTCATCATACTTGAACTATCTGTTGAACATTGTCTCTAGAGGGGAAAAAATTGTCTCTGAAAGGTGAGATGTAATTGGAACTTTAACAGAATTGTAAAGTAAAATAAAAAATTAAAAAAATAATAATAATAATAAAATATATTTGGAATCACAGTCCTTAGCACTGAAATCCTTGACTTTTTTGCATGGTTTTAGAATGCATCATGTACAGAAGTAGTAGATTTGCTCATATTTTCCTTTTCCTCCTTTTATTAATGGGTAAATAAATTTCATTAAAAAAAGATATTTGGGGCTTCCCTGGTGACTCAGTGGTTAAGAATCTGCCTGCCAGTGCAGGGGACATAGGTTCTGTCCCTGGTCCCTGAAGATCCCACAAGCTGCAGAGCAACTAAGCCCATAAGCTAGCACTCTAGACCCTGTGACCTGCAACTATTGAAGTCCAGGTGTCTAGAGTCCATGCTCTGCAACAAGAGAAACCATTGCAATGAGAATCCTATGCACTACAACTAGAGAGTAACCCCTGCTCGCTGCATCTAGAGAAAGCCTGTGTGCAACAACAAAGATGCAATTCAGTCATTAAAAAAAAAAAAAAACCTTGATACTCAGTGAAAACTGCAGTTTAATTAGAGTATTTTTAGTTTCTTTTTTTTTCTATTTTTTAAATAGATTTACAATGATTTTAAAAGATTTAAAATGATTTACAATGTTAGTTTCAGGTGTGCAACAAAATGATTCAGTTATACATATATTTATTCTTTTTTAGATTCTTTTCTCATATAGGTCATCACAGACTCTTGAGGTACGGTTGTACAGTAGGTCTTTGTTCATTATGTATAGTAGTGTGTATATCACAAGCTCCCGATTTATCCCTCCCCCCTACATTTCCCCTTTAGTAACAAACGGTAAGTTTGTTTTCAATATATGTAAGTATGTTTCTGTTTTTGCTAATAAGTTGATTTGTCTCTTTTTTTTTGTAAGTAGATTCCACAGCTGAATAATATATGATATTTGTCTTTGACTTATTTAGTATAATAATTTCTAGGTCCATGCATGTTGCTGCAAATGGCATTTTTTCATTCTTTTTTATTGCTGAGTAATATTCCATTATAGGGTTCCCAGGTGGTGCTGCAGGTAAAGAACCTGCTTGCCAGTGCAGGAGACATAAGAGATCTGGGTTCGATCCCTGGATCGGGAAGCTCCCTTGGAGAAGGGCATGGCAACCTACTCCAGTATTCTTACCTGGAGAATCCTGTGGACAGAGGAGCCTGGAGGGCTATGGTCCATAGGGTCACACAGAGTCAGACACGACTGAAGTGACTTAGCACACAGCACAGGCACACATTCCATTGTATATATGTACTGAGCTTCCCAGGTAGGGCAGTGGTAGAGAATCTGCCTGCCACACAGGAGACCCAGGTTTGATCGTTGGTCAGGAAGATCCTCTGGAGGAGAAAATGACAATCCACTCCAATATTCTTTTTTTTTTTTTTTCTTCTTAATGCCAGTATTTTTGCCTGAGAATCTCATGGACAGAGGAGCCTGGTAGGCTAGAGTCCATAGGGATGCAAAGAGTCAGACACGACTTAGCAGCTAAACAACAATATTTATGCCATGTCGTCTTTATCCATTTCTTTTTCAATGGACCTTTAGATTACTTCCATGCCTCGGCTGTTGTAAATAGTGCTGCAATGACCATTGGGGTGCACGTATCCTTTGGGATTATGATTTTCTCCAGATACATGCCCAGGAGTGGGATTGCTGGATCATGTGGTATTTCTGAGTTTTTTAAGGAACTTCCATGTTGTTCTCCATAAGGGTTACACCAGTTTGCATTCCCACATACAGTGTAGCAGGGTTCCCTTTTCTCCACACCCTCGCCAGCATTTGTTGTTTTCGTATCTTTACATTCTTTTTAAAAGTCAAATGGCTGCATATATTCCATTATTCTTTACACATGATGTAATTTTTACCAGTCTACTGTTTGTGGATGTATATTGTTTGCATCATTATCATTACAACTGTTTTTCTATAATGTACACAATCCCTGGCTTAAAGCACGTGGGTAATTTTTTTTTTTTTTAAGTATTGCCAAATTGCTCCCTACCATAGCAGTTTAAACTCCCATCAATAAAATGCCTGTTTCCCCCAAACCTTTGCCAGTGAGGTGCTGGGTAGATGGGAGAAAATGGTGTGTTTCTTTATAGTTTGAATGGTAGAATAATACAGACTGTAAGGGTAGATTTCCTGAATCCTAATCCCATTTGTGCCACTTCTTGTGTGACACTGGACAAGTTATTAACTCTTCTATTTCTGCTTTCTCACCTCTAAAATCAAGTTAATATTAGTGTCTGCCTCCTGGTTTTCATGGGGTTAAATGACTTAATGTATGTAAAGATCTTTGAACATTACCTGGCACATAGCACTTGCTATTAATTATTTTAAATTCTTTGCTCTTAATGAGATCGAGCATCTTTTTATGTATAAGAGGTATTTCTGGGTTTTGTGAACTTTGTCCATATCCTTTGCCCATTTTTCTGTTATGATGTTGATCATTTTCTTATGGATTTATAGGTTCCCTTTCTGTGGTAAGGGAATTAACCTTTTGTTGTATGTGTTGCAAATCTTTTCTTCCGATTTGTTTTTAATTGTTTGCCTTTGTTAGTAGTGTTTTTTCATGCCGCAATTTAAAATCTATATTGTCAGGTTAATCATTTTTATTTTTTAGTTTTAAATTTTATTTTTATGATTAATTTTTGCCCTTGCTGTTTCTTCGTTGCTGCGTGTGGACTTTATCTACTCCCTAGTTGTGGTGTGTGGGCTTGTCATTGCTGTGGTTTCTCCTGTTACAGAGCATAGGCTCTAGGTACGTGGGCTACAGTAGTCGTAACATACGGGCTTGTTGCCCCATGGCATGTGAAGTCTTCTCAGACCAGGGATTAAACCCATGTCCCCTGCACTGGGAGGTGGATTCTTAACTGCTGGACCACCAGAGAAGTCCAGGTCAATCAGTTTGTATATGTACAGATTTTACATTATGCCTGCAAAGATTTTTTCTAGTCTAAATTTATTCAAAATAAAATGATGATGATACAGGTGAAAGGGATTAACAGGTACAAATTTCCAACTATAAAATAAATAAATCATGGGGATGTAACGTACACATGGACAATGCAGTTCGTAAAATTATAACAACTTTGTGTGGTGAATAATAATAACAGATCTTATTTTGGTGATTATTTTATAATGTATAAAAATGTCAAATCACTGTGTTGTACACCTGAAACTAATATTTTTAAAAACTCTCCCTCCCATATTTTCTTTTGTACTGATAAATTACCCAAATTACTTTTTTTCATTTAAGTGAAGGTATAAGTCACATGTTTCATACAGATTTTTAGTAAATTCCTAACTGTAAAAGTCTCAGTCACTGACTTTTAGGCATTTTTGTCTTTAAATATTTTTACTACTAATAATAACTTCACTAACTCTTGACATTTAAATGTTCCTCTTTTAGATCTTTTCTTAAAATATGTCTTTTCTTGTTTAGGAACTGATGAATCCCCAGAACCACTGCCAATTCCCACGTTTTTGTTGGGTTATGATTTTGATTTTCTGGTGCTTTCTCCATTTGCTCTCCCTTATTGGGAGAGACTTATGCTGGAACCCTATGGATCTCAAAGAGATATAGCCTATGTTGTACTCTGTCCAGAAAATGAAGCCTTGTTAAATGGAGCCAAAAGCTTTTTTAGAGATCTTACTGCAATATATGAGGTAGGTACTTTAAAAGGTCGTTTTAAAACACCTTATGATTTGTATGTTTATATATAAGATATACTGAACATTTCAGTTGATTGGTAAAGAATAATAATGATGTCAGGCTAGATGTTTAGTTCTTGTACCAGCCAGTTACATTCTCTACAGCTTTGACCCAGACCCTTTGTTGGATGTGTATGCCATGACTCACGGTGGAAGGGAAGACATTGTATGCGTATAATCCCATTTAAGATAATCTTTTTCTGAAAGAAAGGGTAATGTTGTTAAATGGCTAGGAAAAAAATTCCATTTTTTAAAATTCTAGTCTTAAAAAGAATTCTTGTCTTAATTCTGCAGGACCTCAGGTAGTGACTCTAGTCCTTATTTTGCTCATAGTAAGTATACAGCTATGATAGGCCTCTCTAAGACTCATTTTATTTCTGAAATTCTTGGCTGGTCTTTTAAGTTATAATTCTTAGGTTGTATCAATCATTGAGTGCAATGATTATAAATTTTAAGTACTCTGGAACATAAAGTCTTCATTTTATAGTCATTCCTGAGTATCCTGAGGGTATTGATTCTAGGACCCCTTGCAGGTATCCAAATCTATGGATGCCCAGTCTCTTATATAAAATGTCATAGTATTTGCATATAATCTACACATATCCTCACTTATACTTTAAACCATCTCTAGATTACTTACAGTATTTAATACTATGTAAGTAGTTGCAGATGTGGGAAATTCAAGTTTTGCTTTGTGAAACTTTTTTTTTTTTTTTTTTTTTAATATTTTTGATCCATGGTTGGTTGGTTGAATCTGTGGTTGCAGAACCTAAGGATATGAAGGACCGATGGTATTTTCCTTTTCCTACAAATACTTGGAAGTCTAGTCTTTAAATTTTCTTTTACAATCTGAATCATTATTTTGTGCCAGGTTAGTTCCTCATTAATATTCTGCTTAATGCAAGATATCTGTAGTGTGTTTTATAAAAGTAAATATTTCCAAAGAGTGTTACTTAGAACACTAGTCCTGCAAAATCTTCCGAGAAAAAAATTACATAGTTAGATAGGTTTGGGGAGACATTGTGTATCTATTTACCTTTTAGAGATTCATTATACATGTTAGATTATTAAAGCCTTTGAAATTCTTACAGTAAAGAAATTCTTTGTCATAAGTTTTCGTAACCCAGTGTTGCAAACCTATTTGAATTTGGACTTCGTATAACAAACCATAGTGGCCAGCAGAATTGGAGGCAGAGCTGGATATTTGCATTTATATACATGATTTGAAATAGTTATATGACTTAAAATGGCTGCAGATCTATACTCAGTTACTTCTGTATTCTGCAAGTTTTTGTTATTCAAAGTACATGGTTTTAGTGCTATTATTATTATCTAGGTGTTTTATTTCATTGGAGATAACTTTGATAGAAATTTAATGGATTTCTAATGTAAAAAGCATGAAGACCTATGGCACTGTTTCACTCTTGATATTTTTATTCCAAATGTTAATTATAAATGATAAAGCTTATTTTTTAAATAGCTTCAGTGCTTTATTTTATGATATGTACTAAAAACAACTATAGCAAATTCACTAATTCTGATTTCTGTATGTATATTTATAGTGTTGTCGATTGGGTCAACATAGACCTATTTCTCGATTATTGACGGATGGGATCATGAGAGTTGGATCTACTGCATCAAAGAAATTATCAGAAAAGTTGGTAGCAGAATGGTTTTCTCAGGCAGCTGATGGTAACAGTGAAGCATTTTCTAAACTCAAGCTTTATGCACAAGTCTGCAGATACGACCTAGGTATTGAATTTATATTTATTGTATAAGGCCAATTTTAGCAAAGTATGACCCAGTCCACCAACTTTTTGTAAATAATATTTTAATGAAACACAGCCATTCATTTATTTACAGGTTGCCTGGGCCTCCTTTTGTGCTATTAAAATCAGAGCTAAGTAGTTGTGACAGAGACTGTCTAACTTGCAAAGCCAAAAATATTTACTATCTGATCCTTTACAGAAAAAACTTTGATCACTGCAGTAGGGCTCCTATCAAGTAGGAAGATATGTGTTTTTTGTTTAAGTTTATTAACATTGAGATTCTTGATTTGTTAATGGTTTAGAGATAAAAACAACTTTTAGTTCCCTCTACAATATCAAGAGATAGTTCTTTGTTAGAATTAAGAAAATGACAATTATTGAGACTTGTTTTTAAAACCCTTAAGTGAATATCAATGGGTTTACTTTAGACAGTCCAAAGAGACACAGAACCAAAACACTGAACCTCATTAGACATTCCTATCATTTGAACCCCTCTGTTTTATATTGAATTAGTCCCCAGTATAGTCACTTTTCAACTTGTGACCAGGGAACTCTGTGAATGGTTTAATGAAAACTTGCTGGATATTTCATGGAAATCATTTTTTTATTTTGTATCTGTTGGTTTTTCAATTGAAAGTGGTTTTCAATTCCACTCAGAATTCATTTTTTTCAATTTCTAGCAGAAATAGTAAGCTAGTGTGCACTACCCTGTTACCAGGAAACTTAGGGAGAGGGTAATTACTGAAAAAGTATCCACTAATTATTATTCACATAGTAACTAAAGAAGCAATTAGTGAAATAAAGAATTAACTATCTTGCTTGTTTTTATTTTCTTTAGGTCCTTATCTCGCTTCCCAGCCATTGGACAGCTCTTTACTTTCCCAGCCAAATTCAGTTGCCCCTACAAGTCAGCCTTTGGTCACACCACCTCAGATGACAAGTACTGGCAGTGCTAATACTCCATCTGCCGCCCTAGCATCGACAGTGAGCAGCACCGGGACAGTGACTTCAGGTGTTGCCATGTCGTCTTCAGTTGCCACAGCTAACTCAACCTTGACTACGACTTCAGCTTCAGCTTCGTTGTCCTCCAGCTTGAATAGTGGAATGTCATCAAATAAACTACCTTCATTTCCACCTTTTGGCACTATGAACAGTAGTGCTACGGGATCCATGTCTACACAAGCAAGTACAGTTCCGAATAGCCAGCTAGGAGGGCAACCTCCATCAGCTCTACAAACAGCTGGCATTTCTGGAGAGTCGGCTTCAGTTCCCACTCAGGCACATCCTGATGTGTCTGAAAGGTATCTTTAAATATACTAATTTCGCAGAAATATAAATATATGCCGCTTCTGTCTGAGTAAGAATAGAGAAGAGCCTTTGATCTTACCCTTGAAATTTTAGTTTTTAATGTTGAATATTTTACCTGTAAAATTATAATGAAGACTCTTTGTAAAGTCTTTGATCATAGAATCTCAGAGTGGAAATGAAGACCCTGAAAACCGTCTAGTCCAGTTGTCCTGTGATGTTTGAGTCTATTCTGTGACATAATTGTCAAGTTGAGTTGCCTGTGCAAATCACTCCAGTAATCTATGTCACTATCAAATGACCCTGTTCAGAGGCGTAAGAGTTGTACCAGGGTTTGAATCTTGCTCTGTCATTTACTGGCTATATCACTTTAGGAAAGTTACCTAACCTTTTTGAGCCAGTGTTTTCTTATCTGGAAAGTGGGAGCAGAAGGATAGAATGTACATTGTGTGCCTCAGAAAATGCTTCCAATCACATTAGTTATTTATAACAACAACAATGATGATGACAGCTCTGTACCTTTTATGAAGAAGGTATTCCCTTTTGATTTATAGGTTAGGTTAGCCTGAGCCTGGTTATGTCTTTCAGTTGCAGTTTTCCCCAAAGTTATAAATGTGATTAAAAACAAACTTCTTAATTACCCAGATAGATCCTTCTATCTTTAATATCTATAGATTTGGAGTTTTAAAAACTCACACTGCCATCAAAGAATGAAGCTTAATCACCAGTGAAGTTATGAAGTATGAAATGAATGTGTATTTTCTAAAAATGTAGTAGACCACTGACTAAGTCTGGAAAACTGGTTTCTTTTTGGTCTACCTCTGCCTCTAGACAGCCTTGTGATCTTGGGCAGCTCATTTAACTTTTGTGTCAGTTTTAACACATAAGCACTACGCTGTCTAATATTTCTTATACTCTGTGGTTTTAAGAATTCTGTTTCTTTTAATTGCAAACCTCTTAATGCTAAGGGTCTTTGTATACCATGAAATTGTGAACATTCATGATTCTCTTTGGAACAGTGTCCCTCATTTTTAGAGAGGCTCTCGATAGCACCCCACCCCCAAAGTGCGGAGAGGATAAGAACCTCCTTTGATGCTATTTTAAGAAGGTAGAGTACGGATTTTTCCCTGACTGTCTTATTTCTACTTCAAATTTTAGCACAATGGATCGGGACAAAGTGGGCATCCCCACAGATGGTGATTCACATGCAATCACTTATCCACCTGCAATTGTTGTTTATATAATTGACCCTTTTACATATGAAAATAAAGATGAGAGCACTAATTCTTCTAATGTATGGACTTTGGGGTTACTTCGATGTTTTCTGGAAATGGTCCAGACTCTTCCTCCTCATATTAAGAATACTGTTTCTGTACAGGTAAGAATGATAAATGTTACAAGTTTATTTAAAACAATTTGGTCCTGATAGACATTTCACAGCTACTATCCTATATCTGGATTGATTTTCTAAAAGCCAGATTCTATTTTATTGACTTCGTTTTAAATTGTATTAGAAATCTTAGAGAGTTTATAAAAGATAAACTTGCAGTCATACCACAATAATAATGGAGAATAAAAAGATTGCATTAAGTAGGGTAAATGTTTCTCCTGTGTTACTTCTATGTAATCTAATTTTTAAATTCATTGGATTAAATAAGAAAATCAAGAATGGACTGATATAAGCTAGAGTTCTAAATAAGACTGATTATAAAGTAAAAGTAGAGAAAAACTAACCACATTAAGTTGTATGCAGAGAATTTGAATTATTTCTTTATAGACTACAATAGGACTATGGCAGTCAGTGGCAGTATTAATCAGTATAGCTGCTATGTAGAAATGTTTAAAGATTTTTACATAACTCATTAGTATAATTGAGTATTAAAATCTATATACTACATAAGAAAGTATAATTCTTTATTATTTTACTTAGGTTCTATTTAAATTTTCTAAAAAATTTTTTAGAGTTTTAAACCTACTATTCTTTTTTTATCTCGTTAAAAGTTTAACATTTGTACTATTTGCCTTTAATTCTTAGATTGTTCCCTGTCAGTACCTCTTGCAACCTGTGAAGCATGAAGATAGACAAATCTATACCCAGCATTTAAAATCTCTGGCTTTTTCGGCCTTTACCCAGTGTCGGAGACCACTTCCAACATCAACCAATGTGAAAACATTGACTGGTTTTGGTCCAGGTTTAGCCATGGAAACAGCTCTTAAAAGTCCTGATGTAAGTATGTTTTCCATAAACAAAGTTATTAAATGACTACTTTGTATGATTTTATGCAAAACTAAGTGCAGGTTTCTTTTTAGTTCTTATTTTCCAGTTATCTTGTAATGGGTTTTTATTTTCAATAAAAAGTTTTTCTGCATGTGTATGGTGCCATAGTAACTTAACATTTTATTCTACAGAGACCAGAGTGTATTCGACTTTACACACCTCCTTTTATCCTGGCTCCAGTGAAGGATAAACAAACAGAGCTAGGAGAAACCTTTGGGGAAGCTGGACAGAAATATAATGTTCTTTTCGTGGGCTACTGTTTATCACATGATCAAAGATGGATTCTTGCCTCTTGCACAGATCTATATGGAGAACTTTTAGAAACTTGTATCATTAACATTGATGTCCCAAACAGGTATTTTTATTTTCTTAAATGTGTCATTATATTAAGTCTTGGGATTATGGGTACTTTTCATTTCTTTTATAGTGAATATTTATATTGTATTATGTAAGAGAATTAATAATTTTGATTAATCTGTTAAAAAGAGATTAAAGCCCCTAAATTGTATATAATAAACCTTGAGGTAATGATTTTAGCCTAACAAATAGAAGGTCATTTGCAATTTAAAATCCAGTAATGCATCCTAGAACATTTATTTTTCTCATGTACCATCTAAGATACAGTCCCTAATAAACTGAATTAACTTTATTCACTGAAAATTTTGGGCTACTCTGATGGCTCAGTGGTAAAGAATCCACCTGTCAATGCAGGAGACATAGGTTTGATCCCTGGGTGAGGAAGATCCACTGGGAAATGAAATGGCAACCAACACCAGTATTATTGCCTGGGAAATCCCTGGAATGGAGGAACCTGGCAGGCTACAGTCCAGAGAGTTAGATATGACTTAGTGACTAAACACCAATTAAAAATTCTACTATTTAAATATTGGAGTGTATTCTGAAAATGGTGGCCCTCTTTAGAATTCTTGTTGATAGTAGTTAGGTATCATGACTAGTTATTCATGAAGACTGTGACTAATAGTTTACAACAGATGAACCTTGTATTGAGTTATCACTCAATAGACACACTGATACCATATTTCAAAGCTAGTGAACATTCCTTAAGAGAACATGAAAAGTCCATGAAATAACTTTCAGTCTTTCACTTTTGGTTCTCTCCTTTATTTTCTTCTTTGTTTTATAAACATGCTGTAGTTTTAAGGCCAGAAATTGGTTATATTAAAAAAAAATTGATTATTTGGGTATAGTGGCACTGAAGAAACAGATATAGAAACTTTGATCTGTGAAGGATGAGAATGAGAATAGAGAAAGAATAATACTACCTTCCCAATACAGAGATAGTATATTGCCATTTTACTGAAAGTAAAGGTGAGATGATGATTAAGAAGTCTGGTGCTAGAGTCATAGAGATCTGGATTCAAATCCCAATCCTGGCTTATTGGCTGTGTGATCTTGAGAAAATTACTTTACCCAATTGAGCTATAGCTTACTTTTCTGTAAAATCAGGAGGATAATTTTATCTGCCTTATAAGGGTTCTTAGGATGAAATGAGGTGTTACATATAAGTTAATTGGGCATGCTACTTGGTACATAGTAAGTACTCAACAAATGATAGCTACTATTGCTCTCCAGAGAGTGCTTATGTACTTGCCTTATAAAGGACATGAAAACAGCATTGTTTTTTGTGAGAAGTATGGGGGGATTTGTTCGATATTTTTCAATTTAACGTATGAAGCAGAGGTTGGCAAACTCCAGTTTTGGGGCCATATCTGGCCACACTTATTTGTGTAACTGTTGTCTGTTTCATGCTGCAGCAGCAGAGTTGAGTTGTTGCAGAAGAGTTTTGATGGCCTGCAAAGCTTAAAGTATTGGCCTTTAAAGAAAAAGCTTGCCAGTCTCTGGTGTAGAGCACTGTTTCTGATGAATTTTGATAATTTGTGAATGCTTTTTAATTTTAAGTATATGTTTTAGCATGTATTAAACAAAATGTAAACTAGCATACCAAACCTGTAATTTTATATGTGTTCTTATTTAAGAGTTGTAGAAAAATGTCAAGCATTAAAATGAAGGAACCAATTTTTCACAAATTCGAGCTCTTTTGAAATGTCATCATAGGAATTTTAGAAATATTTATGACTGTCTCTATTCCATACAACAGAGCTCGTCGGAAAAAAGGATCTGCTAGAAGATTTGGTCTACAGAAACTTTGGGAATGGTGCTTAGGACTTGTACAGATGAGTTCATTGCCATGGAGAGTTGTAATTGGCCGTCTAGGAAGGATTGGTCATGGAGAATTAAAAGGTAAATTTGCTATTCTTGTCATCTTCCAGTTTTATCCTTTTTCTGCTTATTAGTCAACTCATCCTGTGTTCAGTAGATACTGTTATCAGCATATATTGAAGTTAGGGGGGTAAAAGATGTTGAGACATATCAGTAATAGACTTTTGACTTGACTTTTGTGGAATACATTAATTTCAAAACCATTATGTTTTAATGTTTGTTCTCTAGGTTGGTAACAAAGTGCTTTTACTTTGGATATTATTATTATTATTATTATTTACTGTTGATACCCACAGATTGGAGCTGTTTGCTGAGTCGTCGAAACCTGCAGTCTCTAAGTAAAAGGCTGAAAGACATGTGTAGAATGTGTGGTATATCTGCTGCAGACTCTCCTAGCATTCTCAGTGCTTGCTTGGTAGCAATGGAACCCCAAGGCTCTTTTGTTATTATGCCAGGTTAGCTATCTTTAGTTTATGTCAGATTTAATCCTTTATGTACTTAAGTTTCTAAGTATTATATAAAATTAATTCTTCATTCATTAAAAGAAAAAAATACCTTTCATTTTCTTTTCAGATTCTGTGTCAACTGGTTCTGTATTCGGAAGAAGCTCCACTCTAAACATGCAGACGTCTCAGCTTAATACCCCACAGGATACATCCTGTACTCATATACTTGTGTTTCCAACTTCTGCTTCTGTGCAAGTAGCTTCAGCTACTTATACCACTGAAAATTTAGATTTAGCTTTCAATCCCAACAATGGTAAGTGAATTGTTCTCTGAAAAGTGAAAGTGAAGTTGTGTCTGACTTTTTGCGACCCCATGGACTATATTCCACCAGGCTCCTCCATCCATGGGATTCTCCAGGCAAGAGTACTGGAAAGGGTTGTCATTTCCTTTTCCAGGGGATCTTCCCGACCCAGGGATAGAACCTGGGTCTCCTGCATTGTAGGCAGACGCTTTACCATCTGAGCCACCAGGGAAGTCAAATTGTTCTCTAGAGGTTTGCAAATATAAAATAAATCTGGGTGATTCTGACTGATTATAGACTGGATAGTGCCTTCTGAAACATCTGCGTCCTGTGTATGTTCCTGAAACCTGTGACTTAATGTATATGCATGTACTTGCAGATCTGAGTAAAGATCTAAGATGGAGAGATTACTCTGGCTTATGTAGGTGGACCCAAAACGCAACCTTATATATCCATAGAAGAGGGAGACAAAGAGAAATTGGACTGTACACAAAAGAGGAGAGGACTGCGTAGTGGGAACAGAGGAAAGCAGAGTCAGAGAGAAATGACTGCTGCTGACTTTGAAGATGGAGGAAAGAGCATGAGCCAAGAAAAATAGGAATAGATGTTGGAAAAGACAAGGGAACAGATTTTTCCCCTGGAGCCTTGGAGGGAAAGCATACCCCTTCCTGTACCTAGATGTTTGGCCTAATGACTAGCATTTTGATTTCAACCCAGTAAAACTGATTTTAGACTTCTGACCTCCAGAACTGGAAGAAAATAATGTTCGTTGTTTAAACAAGTTTGTGGAAATTTGTTAAACTGCTACAGGAGACTAATACCATTCTTCTGCTTTGTTGATATCAGAACTAATGCTGTGAATTATCCCATAAATGTTTACTTATTTTTTGAGTGGATTAATTAATTTGGCTACACTGAGTCTTGCTTATGGCATGCGGACTCCTGGTTGTGGCATGTGGGATCTAGTTTCCTAGGAATCAGTCTCAGACTCCCTGCATTGGGAGTTCAGTCTTAGTCACAGGCCCACCAGGGAAGTCCCTGATGTTTACCTTTGTTAAAAGGCAACATTGGTTGTAAAATATTTGTACAGTTTATGTACATACTGTTGAGTTACCTGTATGTAAACTTTGCAGGTCATTTTATATTCTTTTCTGTTTTGATTTACCAAAATAATATAGTAATTTATAACTTTTCTAGATGTACTTGTATAGATTGCATTTTAGTACAAGAGAAAATAAGTGATATTCCATTGTTGCTCTGAGTTACCTTAGAAAATGGCACATCTCTAAAGTCAAAAGTATGGGTAATAATTATTCTCCTCTTTCAATGTGTATACAGTAACTTGAATATTTTAATAATAAAGAATTAAGGAATTTGTTCTGACTAGTCTCATTTTAAATACGTTTTCATTCCCAGCATTTGTGTTAGTTTCCTGTGGCTATTTGTAACAAGTTACCACATTCTTATTGGCCTAAAACAACACATATTTCTTTTCCTACAGTTCTGGAAGTCAGAAGTCCAATATAAAGTCAAGCTATCTATAGGGTTGATTCTTTCTAAGATTCTCTAAGGGAGAATCTGTTTCCTTGTCTTTGACAACTTTTAGAGACCATGTACTGGAGAAGGCAATGGCACCCCACCCTAGTACTCTTGCCTAGAAAATCCCATGGACGGAGGAGCTGGTAGGCTGCAGTCCATGGGGTCACTGAGAGTTGGACATGACTCATTGACTTCACTTTCACTTTTTACTTTCATGCATTGGAGAAGGAAATGGCAACCCACTCCAATGTTCTTGCCTGGAGAATCCCAGGGACGGGGGAGCCTGGTGGGCTGCCGTCTATGGGGTCGCACAGAGTTGGACACGACTGAAGCGACTTAGTAGCAGCAGCAGCAGCAGCAGAAACCATGTACATCTCTTGCTCATGGTCCCTTTTTTCATCTTCACTGCCAGCAAGTTAATACAGTCACATCTTCAGTGACTCTAAGCATACTTTAACCCTCTTATTAGGACCCCTTTGGTTACACTGGACCCACTTGGATAATCCAGAAAAATCTCCCCATCTTAAGACCTTTAGTTTGATCACATCTGCAAAGTTCTTCATCATAACATATTCACAGGTTTCTGGAATTAAGACGTGGGCATTTTGGGGAGGGACCATTATTCAAAGCAGTCTCATGTTTATTTATGTATAGTTGATTATTTGACTCTTATCACAATATTTGGCACATGGTAGATATTCGATAAATATTGATTAAATTATCTCATTTTGGTTAAGATCTATTGTTTTAACCCTTTCTTGTAAATGACCATGGGATATGCAAAAGGGAGTATTTAATTTTTTCTTCCTTCTTCATAGATGGAGCAGATGGAATGGGTATCTTTGATTTATTAGACACAGGAGATGATCTTGACCCTGATATCATTAATATCCTTCCTGCATCTCCAACGGGATCTCCTGTTCATTCTCCAGGATCTCATTACCCCCATGGCGGTGATGCTGGCAAGGTAACCCTGTTATAAAAGTCCCGTTTATCTAAATGTCATTCATTAACTTAGTAATGGATTATATCAATGAGAGAGAACACTTTTTTCCCTTGAAAATTAGCAAGAAAATTAAAACAGTCCATTCATGTACTTCTACCACAGAGAGTTGTACATTATTAAGAGGGTCTCTAAGGTGCTGCTTTCTCTGACTTTGTATTTTCTAGACTACTTGGCATTAATCCTTCTTTTAGTTTTCCTGCCACTTCACCATAGCTTCTATGTAGAAATAGGATTAGATTATTTGAGAAACAGGATATGATTCTAAGAGCTGCCATTCATCTCAGAGCTGTGGACAAGGAACATAAAGGAAATAGTGATTTTCCCATAAAAATAGAAAAAACACCGACCCCTCCCCTTTTTATTTTTACCACTTACAGAAACATTCTGTCTTGTCCTTCTGTTTGAACTCAAAACTATTTGAGCTTCATTTGAATAACATCATTATTTGAATGAAATTACATATAGTGGTTATTTGATTATTGTAATATGCATATGTTTACATAATGTTTAAAGAAGGATCTTCGTTTGACCTTACTTTGCATCCTTTCCTTTTTCTTTTTTACCTGGAAAGAAATGAAATGATGGAAAAAAAGAAACAAATAAGGAAAAGCACCAATAATCATACCACTTTAATAGAACCAATTTTGTGGGATCTTAGTTCCCAGATCAGGACTGAAACTGCATCCTTAGCAGAGAAAGTGTTGAGTCCTAGCCACTGGACCATCAGGGAATTCCCTTAGCAGCTTTTTAATTACACTGTTCCTTTACCATAGTTTGTTTTCATTGCTATTCAGTTCCTAAGTCATGTCCAATTCTTTGCAGCCCCATGGACTGCAGCATGCCAGGCTCCTGTGTCCTTCACTATCTCCTGAGTTTGTTTAAATTTATGTCCATTGAGTCAGCAATACTATCTAGTTTGTTATATCACTCTGCAAATATTAGACACTTAAATCTTTTATTTTTTTCTGTTGTAGGTAATAATTGCAGTGAATGTTTCCTGTTGATATATCAGTTTTCTTTTTATCTATTTCCTTAAAATAAATAGCAAAGAATGTGTTAACTAGTCTAAAGGATATGAGCATTGCTATAATGCCTTCCAAATCTCTTAATTGCATTTTATAGATAGTGCTACATGAACAAAGATAAATTCAGTCCACCTTTTGGATCGGGATACGATCATGAATTAGTTGAGAGGGTATTAGGAAATAAGTTAGAAAGTTCATTGAATGTTTTGTACTTTTGAGTCAGCTACAAAGATTTATACACACACTCACACGCTGAACATGGGCTTGACATAATAATACAAACTTGTTAAAATAGTATATTTTCTTAAAACTCTTAAAATTCATTTATTTAATGCTATTACTAATTATGATACATAGCAAATTGACTTTTTAAAATATCCTTCAGTATTTTTTAAATTGAAGTAATTAGATAATGAGACTGATAGTAAAAAACCATTCTATATTTATAGCTATTATAGTAAATGAATTAACACATTTTTAATTTTGTCTTTTTAAGGGTCAAGGTACTGATCGACTACTTTCAACAGAATCTCATGATGAAGTAACTAATATTCTTCAGCAACCATTGGCCCTTGGTTACTTTGTATCAACTGCCAAAGCGGGTCCCTTACCTGACTGGTTCTGGTCAGCATGTCCTCAAGCACAATATCAGTGTCCCCTTTTTCTTAAGGTATTGCTCTTATTTTTTTTTTTGGCCAGTTCCTGAGTGATGCTGATTGACCACTTAAGTCCTAAGAAGTATGGAAGTGATGTTTTGAAGTCTTTAGCTTTTGTCTAAGGTCTTAAATGCATTGTCATATATAATTCTCTAGATAAAATAACAAAGAGAATAATTATGAAACAACTCTTAATTCTTAACTTTATATTAAGTTTAAACTTTTAAATAACTTTAAATGGACTATCTGAGACCCTTGCTCTTAATTATTTTTAGCTGCACATTTAGAGTTTAGAGCTAGAAGAAACCTTATATTAAAATACCTTTAACCTTTTCATTTTCTCAGTGAGCATATTAAAAGTTCAGAAAAAATTGTTTGTCTACAGTCATAAATTGGTAGTAGACTTGATTAAAATCTGGATCTTCTAATGATTATGTAATGTTATTCTTTGAATTATATCATAGTATACTCCTATTATGCATCATTATTTTGAGAACTAAAGGAGTCATAATCTTTGTAAAAATGTTTATTATTTAGGTACACTTCCCTACCTCCCTAAAAAAGCTTGCTAGCTTTGTGTAAATTCCTGTGTTAAAACTATTCAGTGGTTTTCAAGTAATGGTATTCTTAGACCCATAGTGACTTATTTTATCAAAACAAATTAATTATCAAGTGATACAACAAGGTGTGGAGATAAATCATAAAATGGTAAAATGAAATGTGAAAGCTCTATCTAGAGTTTGTTCCTGCTGCTACTACTACTTTTCCAAAATAACAAATGCAGATCTGATTTCACTTATTCTTATATAAACCCATCAGAAGTTGACTTGTTTATTCCATAAATTATGCTAACTTAACTACTTGCCAACTGATTATTTGTAGGGTAAAAGTTGAATAGTATATACTTTAGTTTTTAGGATTATATTTAGTCGGTACTTGAACCAATAAGCTTGTTGCTGTCTTTTAAGCCTATTACTATTAAATCTGATTCCCTTGGCTCACATATCGAGTTAGTGACATTTTGATTGAACAGTGAATTTCTGTAGCACGTTCATGAAGAATACAAGAGCTGTTGATCTGAATTGACTGTTAGTGAGATAATATATTTAGAGAGTATTGGCCAAGGTAATAGTTTTAGCATAAGACTTTTCTACACCTTCCAGTGTATGTGTAGTGGTCTTGTGTCTCATTACAAGAACGTATTCCCAGGGGGATTTCTGCACTTCTGTAGTAATCCTTGGAGTTTCTACAAAACAAAGGGTTCTTTGCTCCTTTAGGAAGTGCTCCATGTGCTTTCTGCTCTCTCTTTTGTTATTACCATACACATTAAAAGCTCTGAAAAACAGCAGCAAATAATAGTGTTTCACAGAACATGTTTTTAAGAAACACCACTTTATAAGAAGTCCAAGGGACTATCCAGATTCTTTTCTACTCAATATTTATTTGCAGAGAGGATAGTGTAAAGTGGGCATTCACCCTCAGATACAGTGTAACAAGATTAGGACTTCTGGTCTGAATTACCAGGTAAGGCATAACTTACCATAATTTTGTTCACCCTTTTTTTTCATACATTCCATTTTATTTCTATACCATAGGCAATAAAATCATTTGGTATGTTTCTCTTGTCTTGGGTTAAAAGGTTGTTACCTAGATGATTAAAAAAATCTTTTTATCATTGAAATTAGAGCACTACTACTAATTACATTCATTTATTTGTTGTAATCTGCCAAATGAGAGACTTTTGCTTATAACTTATAAATCAAGGGCCCGTGGGCAGTTGAAACATTTTTGGTTATATTTCTAAATACACAACACAAAATTTTATACATATTATTGCAATTGTAGAGGAGAGCGCATCTCAATATGAAATAGTACCTTTTATAGTTGTACACAGAAGAAGACCATATTCCTTTCTTCTACTCTTCATTGCCATACCTAAGTGAGTGTATGAGTTGTTACGAAGCCTCCACTATGAAAGTGAATGGGCAAAAGAATGCATCTGTCCACTGTATTACCTAAGCTGCTCAGTCAGTCAGTTCAGTCACTCAGTCTTGTCCGACTCTTTGCAACCCCGTGGACTGCAGCATGCCAGACCTCCTGTCCATCACCAACTCCCAGAGATTGCTCAAACTCATGTCCAGCGAGTTGGGAGATGCCATCCAACCATCTCATCCTCTGTTGTCGTCTTCTCCTATGCCTTCTATCTTTCCCAGCCTCAGAGTCTTTTCCAGTGAGTCAGTTCTTCACATCAGTTGGCCAAAGTACTGGAGCTTCTGCTTCAGCATCAGTCCTTCCAATGAATATTCAGGACTGATTTCCTTTAGGAAAGGGACTCTCCAGAGTCTTCCCCAACACCACAGTTCAGAAGCATCAATTATTCAGCGCCTAGCTTTCTTTATGGTCCAACTCTCACATCCATACATGACTACTAGAAAAACCATAGATTTGACTAGATGGACCTTTGTTAGCAAAGTAATGTCTCTGCTTTTTAATATGCTGTCTAGGTTGCTCATAACTTTTCTTCCAAGGACCAAGTGTCTTAATTTCATGGTTGCAGTCACCATCTACAGTGATTTTGGAGCCCAAGAAAGTAAAGTCTGTCGTTATTTCCATTGTTTACCTGTCTATTTGCCATGAGGTGACGGGATGGGATGCCATGAACTTCATTTTTTGAGTGTTGAGTTTTAATCCAACTTTTTGACTCTTCTCTTTTACTTTAATCAAGAGGCTCTTCAGTTCCTTTTTGTTTTCTGCCATAAGGGTGGTGTCGTGCATATCTGAGGTTATTGATGTTTCTCCTGGCAATCTTGATTTCCTGCTTGTGCTTCATCCAGCCACTGAAAGTAGCTCTGCTTAAGATTTATAGCTTTATAGGTAAAATATTTGCATATGCTTATTCCTGGTACTTTTTTCAGGCTTCCCAGGTGGCTCTAGTTGTAAAGAACCCACCTGCCAGTGCAGGAGACATAAGAGATGTGGGTTCGATCCTTGATTTGGGAAGATCCCCTGAAGGAGGCCATGGCAATCCACTCCAGTATTCTTGCCTGGAAAATTCGCTGTGGACGGAGGAGCCTGGCGGGCTATAGTCTGCAGGGTCGCAAGGAGTCACACACTCACTGAAGCTACTTAGCACAGTACTTTTTTCAGCACTAGACCTAGGTTAATTTACATAGTCTGTGTTACATAGAGACTGTACTCAGGTTTATCAGTTTTGTGCTTTCTTAAACGTTTACTTTACACATGTAGGCAGGTACACATAGAAAATAATTAGAAATCCTCTTTGTAGGATTATTATGTGGCCTCAAAAGCAATGAAACTGAAAAAATTTTGTTATGCACTTAAAAATTATATAATGAATTAAACAAGAATAATAGCCATGTTTATAGTGGCTCCCATTCATTACATAAGTCTAAAATATATTTCATCAAGGAAGAGACCTTGGGAAAATAAGGTAAAACCAACAGATTTTTTCCATTTGGCTGACCGATTATCTGTTACTTTTTAGGCCTCTTTGCACCTCCACGTGCCTTCAGTGCAATCTGACGAGCTGCTTCACAGTAAACACTCCCACCCACTTGACTCAAATCAGACTTCAGATGTCCTCAGGTACAGTTCTTCTCACCACTAAGCTTGGAAAGAGCACCACGTTGACCCTTCGTATTCTCCTCATTGGGCAGTAGTTCACAGCGGTGTCACCTTTGGGTCCCTAGTTGGATTATTTATCATTCAGAAGGAGTGCTTTCCCTCTAATACATGTAATCTACCTCTGAGAACAAGGTTAATGAAAATCAGTTTTCTTTAACCTCCCTAAGACCCTCTATTTCATTTCATGCTCTAACTTTTTGTTTGTGTGACTTTTAATCTTATATGCCATCTTCGAATTTGCTTCCAAAATTTACAATGCAGGTACATACATGACTGACTTAGTTTACTTGCTTTTCAGGTTTGTTTTGGAACAGTACAATGCACTCTCCTGGCTAACCTGTGACCCTGCAATCCAGGACAGACGCTCATGTCTCCCAATTCATTTTGTGGTGCTGAATCAGTTATATAACTTTATCATGAATATGCTGTGATCTTCATTTGATGGAACTGTGCAAGAAAAGAACAAGGAAAAAGGTTTCGCTGCAAGATTAAGTTACAGTTATCTTCTCAGTGAAAGTCATTTGTGATGGGGTCTAATTCTTATTACTTCAACAAATATTGTTTTGACTTGGGGGGAGGGGCGATAACCCTGTTATTTTTCATTGACTATACTGAACTCTTTAGGATGATGACTGATCATACACAACGTATTATAACATTTTCGTAGCAAAATTAACCTTTTTTTTCCAGTCACAGTATTTGTGAAAAGTAATGAGCCATAGTACCCAGTCATGTTAAATGAATATTAAAAGCATGGAGAAGGAAACATGAGGAACAATGAATTTCAACATATGGCTTCAGAACATCAAGATGTTCTTGTATTGGATTATAGTATCTAGTATTCAAAAATGCCTGCATCTCTTATTTATTGTAAGTTTTTAAATGTATAAATTGTCTTATATTTCTTAACCTCTTTTATAAAAATTTTCCTAGAAGGTTTATACTGCCTTCTTGCTTTAAAGCAATTGGTCTAAAATATATGTAATCGTCTTAATTAAAAAGTTGCAGTAGGGTTGCTTTTAGAGTATTATTTTTTTGTAAGGGGGTGGGTGGGACAGTAAATTTGTATTGTCTTGATGTACAGTTTAATGGGGATAGAGGGGAAATAATGTCCATACCATTGTGTGTGGAGGATTTACAGCTAAGCTGTAGTTGCAGAGTACATGTACAGTAATGAAGTTCACTGTGTTTATAAATTGAAAAGGTACCGGGTCTTACAACATTTTATATCGATCACACCTTTACAGAATAACATGATGGCAATATACAAGTGATATTGTTAGGTGGTTTAACTTAGAATAAAAATGAGAATTCTTCAGTTATATTTTGTACTATGGTTTAGGGCTATGACTAATATTTCAGGCCATTTCCAGTGAAAGAAACTTAGTTTTACAAGAAAAACATTTGCTACTGAATGCTTAAACTAATTTTGGTGTTTAATGTTACAGGCTTAAAATTTTTTGTTTGTTTTAACAGTGGCACATCTAGGCATGGGAGTATTATTAATTATGAAAATTATCTTCAGGATCTGCTATAGGTTGAAATTTAGCCCAGCTCTAGGCATTTTACAAATTATTTTAAGAGCAGTCACTCTTGATTGTTTGACTTTTTTTTTTTAATTAAAGATTGGGAATGTGTGTGAGAGTATGCATATGTATGGGTGTATGTGTGCAATCAAACTGTGGTGTAAATAGATCTCAGTGAATTCTGGTATTCAGACTATTCCACTAGTTAAAGAACCATTTTCTAAACTTAGCCTGTTTCCTTTTGCCTTTTTTATTTATTTAATTTTCTTGGTTTGGAGATGGCAGTCCCAAACACCAGAGTCTGTACTTTTCTACAACACAGCTCAGAAAAGGCAGGGCATATGCCAAGGAGGTTCTCACCTCCCTAAAGAAGGGACTTGAATTTTAGGGACTTTAATTCACCCCTTCCTTCAGTACAGCTTTCCCTTTTCTTGTTTGCACATGCCAAGATAACTGCTTTTATGCAGCCTTTATCCCCTTAAAAAAATCCTTTCTACAGTGCTGCTCACAAGAGAGTCCAAGTTAGCCTCCTACCTGTGTAGCTGACTTGAATTCACAGTCGCCAAGTCTACCTGTCTTTCTTGGAAGCAGTCTCGCTAAATTCTGAATTTGTATGTTCACTAATTCTCTACAAGGACAAAATGGATTGTATTTACAAAACTGTAATTTGGTATGTTTTGTTATTTTTTTTTTAACTGAAACTTGTTTTGTAAATACTATATGCTTAGCTTAAATATCACTTTCTTATGAAAAATATAACTTCTTCAAATTGTGTATATTAAAACATTAGCAAGTCTTGTTTTTCCTATAGAGAAAACACAATTGGTAACAAAGGTTTTCAATCATTTGTTCAAAATTATAATGCAATCCCAGTGGTCAGCCTATTTTGAAATGAAAATTTAAAGGTCACATCTGTGCATTTGTTCTTAAATTATGCTAACACACTACAGATTATGTTGGCATGTTTTGTTCTGTACTTAAAAAAATGCTTGTCTGAGATTTGAGGGGAAAGATGCTTATTTGAAATTTGTATTAAAATGGTATTCTTTTTTATATATTTTATTATCTCTAGTGACTCTTTAAAAAATATACTCTGAGTTGTTTAAAATCACTAATCTATAGTAACCACACCTCGTTTGAAAACATATTTTTTAAAAATTATTCCCTGACAGTTTCTTTTATATGGAGCCATAAGAAAGGAACCCGTTACATGATTCCTTTTTATCTGGTAATCAAGGAATAGTTCCCAAATATATAAGATTTACTGATAAGATTTTTTTCTTCCCTTCATATATAAATTTACACTCAAATGGAAAATTATTAAATAGCCATTCGAAAAGGTCAGGAAACTTGTTTCACAAAAAAAAAAAAAAAAAAAAAACCCTTCGTGCAGGATGATGGATCTGACTTACTAATGTAGTTACAGACAAGTTTTGTTTAAATAGGTAAGCAAAGTAATATACTTTATACCAGTTGATCACCAACACCATGACTTCTTTGTTACAGTGCTAATGTCTGTTTTTTTGTGCAGTTATCCATTACAAAGCAGGGTGGGAGTTGAGTATTTTGACATTTTAAAGGATTAGTTATATAATGTCTGCTTCCAGCCAGTGAGAAACATCTAGCCATACCTTTCTTATGCAAGCCATTCAGTTATCAGGACTGTGAATTAACACTGTATGAATAAATTTCTGTACACCTTATTGTTTGGCCAGAAGGCCACCAAGTGTACTTATATGTAATCCTTAAACTTTAAAAGTAGCTGTAATTTTTAAATCTTTCTAACTTTTCTTAAACCACTAAAAATTAAGCTCTTACTACTTAGTCAACTATCCTCAGCTGTATTCGTACTCACTTGTCAGTATGGCACAGATTACTGTATTAAAATATTCTCCTTTCGTCTTCATATTTACCTTCTGAGGTAATTTTTTAACTTAATGTGTTACTACAAAGATTTGCAGATCTTTAATCAAGCACTATGTTAATACTGTAATATCAAAATACTATGTTGCGTTATTTAAAATGTTCAAATTGAAGACATTAAAATGAAGTTTGTAAATGCTGTTGCATCATATAATTTGCTGCTCATCCACTGTGGCATCACATATCAGTCTATTAATACATTTACCGTTGCATGAGTGATGTTTTGGTCTGGGTTTCCTCTTAAGACTTTAGTTTGTCTAAATTAAGGAAAAATGTTTTTGACATAAAATTCTTTTGCTTCCCTGCACCCCTCAAAAAAGTCTGCTAGAAAATCTTAACCATTCAGTTTTTCTTGATGTTTTAATGGGCCCAGAACTGTGGTTTAAATTTATATATATATGTTTTCTTTTTTGTGGAGTATTAGTTTAAAACTGGATTTGGGACCTAAAATACTCCTCAGGTTGATGTATTCATGAAGTTTTAAAATAGCTTTAGTTTTCAGAGTAAACTGGATTTGTGGACCTTAAAGTTACTGAGTTTAAACTATAAATTGTAATGTCGTTACTGGACATGTCAGCATCAACTCTCTCAAAATAGCTTGGTCACTTTACGAAGGGGCGTTTTAAAGTTGTTTAGCAGTGACATTTAATATGGTCCAATTGCTTTTTTTTTTTTTAACGTGATAAAAAAAGAATAAGGAACAAACACTATTGCTGCCGAATGCCATAACACTGAGTTGTACAAATTGTGATTGAGGAAATGAAAAGGTTTATACTTTTTAAAAAAAACAAAAACAAAAAAAACTTCAAATGGAATAAATTATTCATGAAGCCTTCATTGTGGTGTCTCATTCTCTTGAAAATATTTCCATCTTAAATTCATGTAAAAAGGAGTAGTGATATTTTTATGCCACTTATAAATGAAAAGGGGCAATCTAAAAACTGATGAGCTTTTAATTTCTTTGAAGTGTTTTACTCTATAAAAGATTTTAATCATACATCAGTGTATAATATACAGGAAAATTATATTTATACATATATATTCCTTTTAGGCTGATCAGTTTCATATCAGTTTCCTAGTCTAAACAAGCTACCTTGAAGTTGAAAGCTTAGTTCTGTACTATATAAAATCACATAAGTGTTACTGAAACATAAACAAAGTAGGTGGGTGGGAGGTCTGTTGGTTGGTTTTTGTTTTTTTTGCAGCACAGAATGGTTTGTGGGATCTTAGTTCCCAGACCAGGGATTGAACCTAGGCTTTCAGTAGTGAAAATGTGGAGTCCCAACCACAGGACTACCAGAGAATTTCCAGAGAAGTGTTGTTCACATATAAACAACCAGCTGAAAAATAGCTCTGCCGATTTTGTTTAAGCAACTGTTCTAAATATTTTTGTCCAAACTTAACCTGAGTAAGGACAAATCCCAAAATTTTTGTGCTCATTTTAAAATTGGTGGTCATTTCTGACAGCAGAAGTAAAAACAGAATCCTTTAAAAAAGGTGTGAATGTCATTGGAATTTCTAATTTTTTTTTTCTGTCAAGAGAAGACAGAAAAAAATTATAAATATATATATTCTTATTACATCTGGTCATTCTCTACCTTTTAAAACAATTAGCAATCAGTACAGTTCAGTGAGTTAACATGTCTGACTGCAACCCTATAGACTGTGGCACACCAGGCTTCCCTGTCCTTCACCAACTCCTGGAGCTTGCTCAAACTCATACCATCGAGTTGGAGATGTCATCAAACCATCTCATCCTCTTGTCATCCCCTTTTCCTCTTGCCTTCAATCTTTCCCAGCATCAGGATCTTTTCCAGTGAGTCAGTTCTTTGAATCAGGTGGCCAAAGTATTGGAGTTTCAGCTTCTGCATCAGTCCTTCCAATGAATATTCAAGACTGATTTCCTTTAGGATGGACTAGTTTGATCTTGCAGTCCAAGGGACTCTGAAGAGTCCTCTCCAACACCACAATTCAAAAACATAAATTCTTCAGTGCACAGCTTAGTTTTCTGAATGTTGAGTTTTAAGCCAGCTTTTTCTCTCTCCTTTTTCACTTTCATCAAGAGGTACTTTAGTTGTTCTTCACATTGTGCCTTAAGAGTGGTGTCATCTGCATATCTGAGGTTATTGATATTTCTCCTGGCAATCTTGATTTCAGCTTGTGCTTCATCCAGCCCAGCATTTCACATAATGTACTCTGCATATAAGTTAAATAAGCAGGGTGACAATATATAGCCTTGACAGACTCCTTTCCCTATTTGGAACCAGTCTGTTGATCCTTCTCCAGTTCTAACTGTTGCTTCCTGACCTGCATAAAGATTTCTCAGAGGCAGGTAAGGTGGTCTGATATTCCTATCTCTTTCAGGATTTTCCACAGTTTTGTGATCCACACAGTTAAAAACTTGAGCATAGCCAATAAAGCAAAAGTAGATGTTTTCTGGAACTCTCTTCCTTTTTCCGTGATCCAGCAGATGTTGGCAATTTGATCCCTGGGTCCTCTGCCTTTTCTAAGTCCAGCTAGAACATCTGGAAGTTAACGGTTCACGAACTGTTGAAGCCTGGCTTGGAGAATTTTGAGCATTACTTTGCTAGCATGTGAGATGAGTGCAATTGTGCAGTAGTTTGAGCATTCTTTGGCATTGCCTTTCTTTGGGATTGGAATGAAAACGCACCTTTTCCAGTCCTGTGGCCACTGCTGAGTTTTCCAAATTTGCTGGCATATTGAGTGCAGCACTTTCACAGCATCATCTTTGAGGATTTGAAATAGCTCAGTTGGAATCCCATCACCTCCAGAAGCTTTATTCCAAGTGATGCTAACTAAGGCCCACTTGACTTCGCATTCCAGTATTTCTGGCTCTAGGTGAGTGATCACACCATCGTCGTCATCTGGGCCATGAAGATCTTTTTTTGTATAGTTCTTCTGTGTATTCTTGCCACCTCTTAATATCTTCTGCTTCTGTCAGGCCCATACCATTCCTGTCTTTATCGTACCCATCTTTGCATGAAATGTTTCCTTGGTATCTCTGATTTTCTTGACGCGATCTCTGTAGTTTTTCCCCTTCTATTGTTTTCCTCTATTTCTTCGCATTGATCACTGAGGAAGGCTTTCTTATCTCTCCTTGCTATTCTTTGGAACTGCATTCAGATGGGTATATCTTTCATTTTCTCCTTTGCCTTTCGCTTCTCTTCTTTTCACAGCTATTTGAAAGGCCTCCTCAGACAACCGTTTTGCATTTTTGCATTTCTTTTCCATGGGGATAGTATTGATCCCTGCCTCCTGTACAATGCACAAACTTCCATCCATAGTTTTTCAGGCAGTCTGTCTATCAGATCTAATCCCTTGAATCTATTTTCTCACTTCCACTATATAATTGTAAGGGATTTGATTTAGGTCATACCTACATGGCCTAGTGGTTTTCCCTACTTTCTAAAATTTAAGTCTAAATCTTGTGATAAGGAGTTCATGATCTGAGCCAGGCAACTCCCAGTCTTTTTTTTGCTGACTGTATAGAGCTGCTCCATCTTTGGCTGCAAAGAATATAATCAATCTGATTTCGGTATTGACCATGTAGTGATTTCCTTTTGTAGAGTCATCTTAGTGTTTTTGGAAGAGGGTGTTTGCTAAGACCAGTGTGTTCTCTTGGCAAAACTCTTAGCCTTTGCCCTGCTTCATTCTGTACTCCAAGGCCAAATTTCCCTGTTACTCCAGCTATCTCTTAACTGCCTACTTTTGCATTTCAGTCCCCTATACGAAAAGGACATCTCTTTTGGGTGTTAGTTCTAGAAGGTCATTGTAGGTCTTCATAGAACTGTTCAGCTTCTTCAGCACTACTGGTTGGGACATATACTTGGATTACTGTGATACTGAATGGTTTGCCTTAGAAACAATCAGATATCATTCTGTTACTTTTGAGACTGCATCCAAGTAATGCATTTCAGACGCTTTTGTTGACTATGAGGGCTAAACTATTTCTTCTAAGGGATTCTTGTCCACAGTAGTAGATATAATGGTCTTCTGAATTAAATTCACCCATTTCAGTCCCTTTGAGTTCACCGATTCCTAAAATGTCAATCTTCACTCTTGCCATATCTTGCCTGATGCTTCCAATTTACCTTGATTCATGGACCTACCATTTCAGGTTCCTATGCAATATTGTCCTTTACAGCATCGGACTTTACTTCCATTACCAGTCACATCCACATTTGGTGTTGCTTTCATTTTGGCTCTGTCTCTTCCTTCTTTCCTATTTTGAGTGGCTTACTGAAGGAAATTATTCTTTTCTTCAATATTTGAAGAATTCAAGCTGCTTAGAAACAGATACGTTTCTATGTACTTTTTTATATTGTGACCCACTGTTCTACATCATGGCGAATTCCAAGTCTTGAAAGCTCAAGATGCTAGTTAATCCCTGGGAGTCTTTTCTTGTAAAACTTACTGCCACATTCTCCATATGAATTAAGAGCTACAGATTGAGAGGTAAAGTTGTGGAATATGGTGAGCATTTTGAGATGTTCTACAAGGAATATATTGCACATGCAAACAAATGACCTTGAAATGTTAGTTTCTAGGGAAACAGGCGTTTAACGGAAGACTGTTACATCTCAAGTATGTTGAATGTCCAGGCTTTGCTTAACAAGATATCCAGGGTGTATTGCTCTACTAACAACTAGTTTGGATAAGTCAATTCCCCTTGCCCCCAAGAACATATAATTAAAAGTACCAAAGTCCAAAGGGCACACTGAGTTATTTGAAAGGTCCACAGAAGTAAAGAGTGGTAAAGGATGGTAAAGAATCTGCCTGCAATGCAGGAGACCTTGGTTCAATCCCTGGGTTGAGAAGATTCACTGGAGAAGGGAATGGCAACCCATTCTAGGAGTCTTGCATAGAGAATCCCATGGACAGAGAAGCCTTCCGGGCTACAGTCCACAGAGTCACAAACAGTCAGACAGGATTGAACAACTAACACTTTTCACAGAAGCGAAACAAAAGAGAATTTTTGGTTTCGGCCCATGGTATTTAACTGTTGTGAAAGTATTCCTGAGTCATCTATACTGATAATTCTGTCATTTTCAGTGTCTTTTGTGTATACTCTCAGAGATGTCACACCTGGGTTGAAAAATAAAGAACCCTCATTCTCAGAGTACTATAGCTATAACCAGAAATTCTGTTTCAAATTGTATGAAGTGTTTCTTGTTTTTTCTTTCAGAGCTATCCACCAGACTGTTTCAGGAGTGGCCTTTTGTGGAGTTAAAGTTTGACGTTTCAAACACTTTACTCTGTCAGTCCCTACTACAGGGGAAAAAATTCTTACTGAATGATACATTTCAATAGTCCCCAGTCTATATAGTGTCTTTATAGGCTTGCATTCAGAATGCTAGAGTTTGTCTTGTTTCTGTTTTGTTTTTCTTGAGTAAATTATTTGTAACTAAAACCAACAATCTTCCTTCACAGAAACCAGCTGGTTCTTAATAGTGTTCCTGGTCATTGTGAATTGCACTGTCATCCTTGCGAGGGCAAACCATAAACTCTTGTAACCAGTCATCAAAAACTGTTGGTCTTATCTTTTTACTATCAAATATGTCCATTTCTATCTCTATTGGTCTGACCTTAGTTTAAATTGGCACTGTGCAACTCCATGCAGGTATTAGGTAAAAGAATCTTATCTGGGTGGACCTCTGCAATATCCTCCCAACTTGGTCTCTATACTTTCAGTATGTTTTAACTTTTTATTTATGTGTTTATTTTTGGCTTCCCTGGGTCTTCGTTGCTTCTCGCAGCCTTTCTCTAGTGGGGAGCAGGGGCCACACTCTAGTTGCAGTGTGAGGGCCATCACAGTGGCCTCTGCTGCTGCAGAATACGGGCTCTAGGGCTCACAGGCTTCAGTTAGTTGTGACTGGCAGGCTCCCGAGCGTGGCTCAGTAGGTACAGCACACGGGCTTAGTTGCCCTGCAGCACGTGGAATCGTTCTAGGCCAGAGATCAAACCCATATCCCCTGCATTGGCAGGTGGATTCTCAACCACTGGACCACCAAGGTAGTCCTCAGTATATTCCTTACTTGGTAGCTTAAAACCCTTTATGGCTGCTGCTTGCTCAAAAGCTAGATAACACAAGTCTTAGATGATCTGTCCTCTGCCTCCTCCTCTACAAGCTTCAAAATGGGCCTTTCTCTTGTGTTCTCCTCCTAGCTTCCTAGGCATTTGAGTTCTCTCAAAGCCGCATGGTTATTCTCATCTTAAAGCCTCACCCTAATTAGCACATACACCCTCACCTCAGATCAGGGTCCCTTGTTATATACTCTTATTGGAACACCCTATGTTTCATGGTGTTTCATAGTGTTTTGCAGTTTACGATATGTCTCTGCTACCAAACAACTTCATGAGGGGAGAAACTTCGTCTATTTTGCAGATGGTTTGAATGCAACACCTGGCATGTAGTAAGGCACCAAAGTATTTTTTGAATAGATTTCTTGTAACAAATCCCAGAAACTACAGAACTTAGTATTAGTGTGAGTTTTACACACAATAAAAATGAATTTATACAATTTTAATTACTTGGAACATTTACTTTCATATTAGTAGAAATAGCTTAGAGTCACTGCATTAGTGGAGAAGGCAATGGCACCCCACTCCGGTACACTTGCCTGGAAAATCCCACGGATGGAGGAGCCTGGTAGGCTGTAGTCCATGGGGTCGCTAAGAGTCGGACACGACTGAGTGACTTCACTTTCACTTTCATACATTGGAGAAGGGAATGGCAACCCACTCCAGCGTTCTTGCCTGGAGAATCTCAGGGATGGGGGTGCCTGATGGGCCGCACCGAGTCTGACACCGCTGAACTGACTTAGCAGCTGCAGCAGCACTGGATTAGGATTTTTGCCTAGTTTATCACTTTCTTTCTTGTAACTTCAGGCAAATCGTTGAAACACGTGAAGTCTCAATTTGCTCATTTGTACACGAACTCAACAGTAACCATGTCTTCCTAACCAGCTTTGTGAACCTCAAAGGAAAATTGCAAAAAACACTGAACTTTGTAAAATACAAATACAAGGGATGATTAATATAATACCTATGTCCTCTAGAAGAGTTAAGTCCAGAATGAGCTAAAGCTTGCAAGAGATAAAAGATGTTTAATGACAAACACAAATAATTTTCTAGCAAGAGCAAGGATGGAAAAGATGTGGAGTACTTAGTACTCAAGCTTTAGCTCCCTTCTGTCCCAAACTACTCTGACTAAAAAGAAATCAGTTTGAAGTGTCTTCAAGCTCTAAAATGTAACGTGATGGAGTTAAAATCTGATACAATTAACTGCTTTAAAGGAGTTGTTCAGTTCACCACACCCAGACGAATTACATCCTGGGTTCTGAAAAAACTTGCAGATATGAGTTCAGAAACACTGGGGGAAAATGAAGGGTTCTGAAAGAGAAAATGTACAACTTTCCCAGTTTTTAAAGTTTTTTTTAAAAAAACTTAGGTAAACGTATGTTATTGCTGGAAACCAGTAATAAATGTACTTGACTCTATGAACAAGATCAATAGAAGCCAGGATAAAGCACTATTCACTAGAGCACTATTTATTTCAATAAACTGATTATTTCTACTAGTAATGAGATATAAATCTTTGACCTTAAGCCCTCGTCTACTGAGAAACATACTTGTATAAACATAGTTTGATAAACCCTTTAAAGTGATATGAATGACAGTGACAGTGCATAAAGTGATATATGAGGAAATAGCTGAAATCAAGCTCATCACACTTTATCTGCATAGCACTGATAAACTATGGAAGTGCACATTCAGCAGCTTATTTAATAAGGTTTCATAATTCATATTTGAATTAATTTTAAAAATCAATAGTAATTATACTGTATGTCAAAGGCAAAGAAAATGAATCCTGCCCTCAAAAGACTTACTTTCTGGTGAGAAGGACAAACAAAATCTTAATGATTAGTGTAATATGTGAAGTCCTATGATGAAAAGAAGCAAAGGGGGGCTTGGGAGCCCTAAAGAAGGATACTTAAATCTAATGAAGAGATAAATGATTTGTCTTGAAAGGTTTCTTACAAGATGAGAAAAGGATTTCTTACTAGAGGTGAGATCTAAAGGATACTTGGGAGTTACTATATAAAACAAATGAAAAGAATAAGAGGCATTACAGATAGAAGAATAGTAGGGGAGAACATGAAGGATTTGGGAAACAAGCAGTTCAAACTGACCAAAAGGGAGGCACAATTGTGGGTTATGGCAGGAGTCCAGGCTACAGAGAAGTCAGACCATGAAAAACTGTCTTTTAAGTGCAGGAAAGTGCATTAGTAGTTGGGATGATTCATAATTGGTTGAACAGTCATACCCAAAAAGGCTTGATTGGTGGAGATATGTCAACCTGGAGGGATGTCTCTAATGTTATACTATAGAACCTTGGCTAGACCCAATTCTACTCAACATTTTACTTATAAAATTAATGTAGATGTGTTTAGCCAAAGCAGATGCGTGCTAAGTCACTTCAGTCTGACCCTTTGCAACCCTATGGATTATAGCCCTCCAGGCTCCTCTGTCCATGGGATTTTCCGGGCAAAAATGCTGGAGTGGATTGCTATGCCCTCCTCCAGGGGATCTTCTCAATCCATGGATCTGTGTGCATTGGCAAGTGGATTCTTTACCACTGGTGCCACCAGGGAACAGCTAAAGCAGATAGCCAGTATAATAGAAGAGCCCAAAAGATCCCAACAGGCAGAAACAATTAGACACACTGTTTAGGATAATTATTTTAAAATTCCGTGTGGAAAAAACGAGCTAGATGTCTCCTAAGATCCCTTTGCTGCTGCTGCTGCTAAGTCGCTTCAGTCGTGTCTGACTCTGTGCAACCCCATAGATGGCAGCCCATCAGGCTCCCCCGACCCTGGGATTCTCCAGGCAAGAACACTGGAGTGGGTTGTCATTTCCTTCTCCAATGCATGAAAGTGAAAAGTCAAAGTGAAGTTGCTCAGTCGTGTCCGCCTGTTAGCGACCCCATGGACTGCGGCCCACCAGGCTCCTCCATCCATGGGATTTTCCAGGCAAGAGTGCTGGAGTGGGGTGCCATTGCCTTCTCCAAGATCCCTTTATTTTTGAAATTCTGTGATTCTATTTCCAAAGAACATTGGTGCCCTTTTAAATATTTACCTAAGTATTCTAATTTCTTGAAGCTCATTTACAGGGCAGTAATTTATAAAAGTACCTTGTATGGAGTAGGTTGCTATTTCCTCCTCCAGGGGGTCAGGAAGATCCCCTGGAGGAGGAAATGACAACCCACTTGAGTATTCTTGCTGGGATAATCCCACGGACAGAAAAGCCTGATGGACTTTTCCGTGGGGTCACAGAGGTGGACACAACTGAGCACACACACATAGTACGCTTCAGAGAAAGCAGATCTAAAACTTGAAAGCTCGTGAATAAACATTTTTTCACTAGGATGTCTGAGTTCTATATAATGATTACAAAAATTATTTCAATGGCAAACATTACAATGTTTTTCCCCATTATTTTCATTACCTCCACCATAGTTTGAAAGTGAAAGTGAAGTCTCTCAGTCGTGTCCGACCATTTGAGACTTCTGGACTATAGCCCACCAAGCTCCTCCATCCATGGGATTCTCCAGGCAAGAATACTGAAATGGGTTGCTATTTCCTTCTCCATGGGATCTTCCCGACCCAGGGATCAAACCCAGGTCTCCCACATTGCAGGCAGATGCTTTAACCTCTGCACCACGAGGGAAGCCCTTAAATACAAGAATACAGTCTCTCAGAAAACCTCCTATAGAGACACAGAACTTCAGATCCAAGTACTAACATCAAAGATTTCAAGGGAGGAAAGGAAGCCAGGTTGAAAGAAGAAGGGGGAGGAGGCAGGAGTGGGCGGCGGGTGGGGGGAGAGGAATGGCCTTACAGATGTCTCCTGCCACCTACAGATACCCAGGCGTTATGGGACTTTTCCCTGGGCCTTCAGAGAAGGGAGGACTGGAAGTCGGCCCTACCAGAAATCAGACCAGACCAGAACCAGAATTCGAGTCCTCTGCCAAGAGGAGGTGATCAGTCTCCAATCCTCAGCTCAGGCTGAGGGCCCTTCGACCAGATTCCTGCGTCCAGGACCGGGGGACTAGAAAAACAGGGAAGGATAGGAAGGGTTAAGGAGAGGAAAGGGAGAGGGAAGAGGAGAGAGGTCAATAAAGTCTCTTGTTCCTTACCAGTGGGGGCACTCTAGCCAGTTGTCCACGTCAGGAGGAGATCAGGGACCAAAGGGTCTCCCTTGCGGCTGCTGGGTCTGGTCCATTGGCAGGCAAGCTGGCCCCTGAGTACCCCGAGTGGTCAGGATGTCAGTCTCAGTGAAGAAGAGTCCCTGCCAGAGTCGCCATTTGTTGCAGGAAGGTGGACCCCTTCCAGGACCTGAAACTGGGCTCTTCTCTAACACTCGGAAATGAATTGTCCGAAGAGACACGTGCTGACAAAGCAAGAGATTTTATTGGACAGGGCACCTGGGTGGAGAGCAGTAGGGTAAGGGAACCCAGGAGAACTGCTCCAGGGTTTGGCCCCAGCCACCCTGCTTCCGAGGCCAGGAGCAGCGGCCGGGAGGAGCCACACCACGTCGAAGGAGCGGTGGCTGCGCGGGCACAGGAGGGCCTAGAGGAGCTATCCCACGTTGAAGGTCAGGAACGGCGGCGGTGAGGAAATACCCCTCGTCCAAAGTAAGGAGCAGCGGCTGTGCTTTGCTGGAGTGGCCGTGAAGAGATACCCCACACCCAAGGTAAGAGAAACCCAAGTAAGATGGTAGGTGTTGCAAGAGGGCATCAGAGGGCAGACACACTGAAACCATATTCACAGAAAACTAGTCAATCTAATCACACTAGGACCACAGCCTTGTCTAACTCAATGAAACCAAGCCATGCCCACGGGGCAACCCAAGATGGGTGGGTCATGGTGGAGTAGTATATATAATGGTCATCTAAGTTAAATTCACCCATTCCAGTCCATCTTAGTTTGCTGATTCCTAGAATGTCGACGTTCACCCTTGCCATCTCTTGTTTGACCACTTCCAATTTGCCTTGATTCATGGACCTGACATTCCAGGTTCCTATGCAATATTGCTCTTTACAGCATTGGATCTTGCTTCTATTACCAGTCACATCCACAGCTGGGTATTGTTTTTGCTTTGGCTCCATCCCTACATTCTTTCTGGAGTTATTTCCCCACTGATCTTCAGTAGCATATTGGGCACCTAATGACCTGGGGAGTTCCTCTTTTGGTATCCTATCATTTTGCCTTTCCATACTGTTCATGGGGTTCTCAAGGCAAGAATACTGAAGTGGCTTGCCATTCCCTTCTCCATGCTGTCAGACCTCTCCACCATGACCCGCCTGTCTTGGATTGTCCCGCAGGCCTGGCTTGGTTTCATTGAGTTAGACAAGGCTGTGGTCCTAGTGTGATTAGATTGACTAGTTTTCTGTGAATATGGTTTCGGTGTGTCTGCCCTCTGATGCCCTCTTGCAACACCTACCATCTTACTTGGGTTTCTCTTACCTTGGGCATGGGGTATCTCTTCATGGCCACTCCAGCAAAGCACAGCCGCTGCGCCTTACCTTGGATGAGGGGTATCTCCTTACCGCCGCCGTTCCTGATCTTCAACGTGGGATAGCTCCTCTAGGCCCTCCTGTGCCTGCTCAGCCACAGCTACTCAGGTTGCTCCTCCCGGCCGCCTGCCCTGGCCTCAGGCATGGTCAGGGTTAGCCCCCTGTTAATGTCAGAGGAGTTGGTGAAAGTCATGAAATAGTAAAACAGACAGATTCTGGTTTTGGGGTAGATGCTCGAGAAAGCCTAGGGAGCCCCTTGAGTTCTGAAGCCTTGCTTAACAGTTCTCTTCCACACGACCCTGCCATGGGTGGGATCTCCCGTGGCGGCTCCCAGCAGGAATCCCTCAGAAGAAATGGAGTAGACATCATGGTCAACAAAAGAGTCCGAAATGCAGTACTTGGATGCAATCTCAAAAACGACAGAATCATCTCTGTTTGTTTCAAAAGCAAACCATTCAATATCAGAGTAATCCAAGTTTATGCCCCAACCAACAACGCTGAAGAAGCTGAAGTTGAATGGTTCTATGAATACTTATATGACCTTTTAGAACTAACACCGAAAAAGATGTCCTTTTCATTATAGGGGACTGGAATGCAAAAGTAGGAAGTCAAGAAACACCTGGAGTAACAGGCAAATTTGGCCTTGGAATGCAGAATGAAGCAGGGCAAAGACTAATAGAGTTTTGCCAAGAAAATGCACTGGTCATAGCAAACACCCTCTTACAACAACACAAGAGAAGACTCTACACATGGACATCACCAGATGGTCAACACCAAAATCAGATTGCATATATTCTTTGCAGCCAAAAATGGAGAAGCTCTATACAGTCAACAAAAACAAGACCAGGAGCTGACTGTGCCTCAGATCATGAACTCCTTATTACCAAATGCAGACTGAAATTGAAGAAAGTAGGGAAAACCGCTAGACCATTCAGGTATGACCTAAATCAAATCCCTTATGATTATACAGTGGAAGTAATAAATAGACTTAAGGGCCTAGATCTGATAGAAAGAGCGCCTGATGAACTATGGAATGAGGTTCATGACATCGTACAGGAGACAGGGATCAAGACCATCCCCATGGAAAAGAAATGCAAAAAAGCAAAATGGCTGTCTGGGGAGGCCTTACAAATAGCTGTGAAAAGAAGAGAGGCGAAAAGCAAAGGAGAAAGGGAAAGATATAAGCATCTGAATGCAGAGTTCCAAAGAATAGCAAGAAGAGATAAGAAAGCCTTCCTCAGCGATCAATGCAAAGAAATAGAGGAAAACAACAGAATGGGAAAGACTAGAGATCTCTTCAAGAAAATTAGAGATACCAAGGGAACATTTCATGCAAAGATGGGCTGGATAAAGGACAGAAATGGTATGGACCTAACAGAAGCAGAAGATATTAAGAAGAGGTGGCAAGAATACATGGAAGAACTGTACAAAAAAGATCTTCACGACCCAGATAATCATGATGATGTGATCACTAATCTAGAGCCAGACATCTTGGAATGTGAAGTCAGTGGGCCTTAGAAAGCATCACTACGAACAAAGCTAGTGGAGGTTATGGAATTCCAGTTGAGCTGTTTCAAATCCTGAAAGCTGATGCTGTGAAAGTGCTGCACTCAATATGCCAGCAAATTTGGAAAACTCAGCAGTGGCCACAGGACTGGAAAAGGTCCGTTTTCATTCCAATCCCAAAGAAAGGCAATGCCAAAGAATGCTCAAACTACCGCACAATTGCACTCATCTCACATGCTAGTAAAGTCATGCTCAAAATTCTCCAAGCCAGGCTTCAGCAACACGTGAACCGTGAACTCCCTGATGTTCAAGCTGGTTTTAGAAAAGGCAGAGGAAAAAAAAAAGAAAGAAAAGGCAGAGGAACCAGAGATCAAATTGCCAACATCTGCTGGATCATGGAAAAAGAAAGAGAGTTCCAGAAAAACATCTATTTCTGCTTTATTGACTATGCTAAAGCCTTTGACTGTGTGGATCACAATAAACTGTGGAAAATTCTGAGAGAGATGGGAATACCAGACCACCTGACCTGCCTCTTGAGAAATTTGTATGCAGGTCAGGAAGCAACAGTTAGAACTGGACATGGAACAACAGACTGGTTCCAAATAGGAAAAGGAGTACATCAAGGCTGTATATTGTCACCCTGCTTATTTAACTTATATGCAGAGTACATCATGAGAAACGCTGGACTGGAAGAAACACAAGCCGGAATCAAGACTGCCGGGAGAAATATCAATAACCTCAGATATGCAGATGACACCACCCTTATGGCAGAAAGTGAAGAGGAACTAAAAAGCCTCTTGATGAAAGTGAAGGAGGAGAGCAAAAAAGTTGGCTTAAAGCTCAACATTCAGAAAAGTAAGATCATGGCATCAGGTCCCATCACTTCATGGGAAATAGATGGGGAAACAGTGGAAACAGTGTCAGACTTTATTTTGGGGGGGCTCCAAAATCACTGCAGATGGTGACTGCAGCCATGAAATTAAAAGATGCTTACTCCTTGGAAGAAAAGTTATGACCAACCTAGACAGTATATTCAAAAGCAGAGACATTAGTTTGTCGACTAAAGTCCATCTAGTCATGGCTATGGTTTTCCCTTTGGTCATGTATGAATGTGAGAGTTGGACTGTGAAGAAATCTGAGTGCCGAAGAATTGATGCTTTTGAACTGTGGTGTTGGAGAAGACTCTTGAGAGTCCCTTGGACTGCAAGGAGATCCAACCAGTCCATTCTGAAGGAGATCAACCCTGGCATTTCTTTGGAAGGAATGATGCTAAAGCTGAAGCTCCAGTACTTTGGCCACCTCATGCGAAGAGTTGACTCATTGGAAAAGACTCTGATGCTGGGAGGGATTGGGGGCAGGAGGAGAAGGGGACGACAGAGGATGAGATGGCTGGATGGCATCACTGACTCGATGGACGTGAGTCTGAGTGAACTCCGGGAGTTGCTGATGGACAGGGAGGCCTGGCGTGCTGCGATTCATGGGGTCGCAAAGAGTCGGACACGACTGAGCGAGTGAACTGAACTGAATGTGTATTATTTCATAAGATGTTTGTTTATATATAAATGTGGATATATACGTATATCTGTGTCTTGGGTCACAGTGTGAAATGTATTATTGTGGGCCAGATGGAAAAAGGTTTGAAAAACACTGCAACACACATTAATTCTTTTGTTCCTTTGCTTATTTTTCATGTTCAAGGCAAGACTTTACTTTTAAATAGATTATCTGTTTGTCAAAGTTTTGGAAACTATTAGGTTGGTGCAAATATAATTTTGGCTTTTGCATTGTTGAAATTTGCCATTTGATAATAGAATACAATCTTTAAGAAATGTGATTATGTTAACATCATTTTAATGCCCATTTCTCACTTTATTTTTTTGCTAATCATTTATTACTTGCTGTTTGTATTTATTTTGGACTAGGGAAATGATATCAGACAAAAAGCAAATTTGAGTGATTTTCTTATCTAAGTTCAACCTGGCTCGTGAAGTAGCAGAGACAAATTGCAACATCAACAGCGCATTTGGCCCAGGAACTGCTAACGAATGTACCAGGCAGTGGTGGGTCAAAAGTTTTGGAAAGGAGATGAGAGCCTTGAAGATGAGCAGCATAGTGGCCAGGCATGGGAAGTTGACAGCGACCAATTGGGACGATCATCAAAGGTGATCCTCTTACAGCTGCAGATGTTCCTGAAGAACTCAACGTCCACTATTCTATGGTTGTTCCGCATTTGTAGCAAAGTGGAAGTGTGAAAGAGCTTGATATGTGGGTGCCTCATGAGCTATGAGTGTGTTAGTCGTTCAGTTTTGTCCAACTCTTTGCAACCCCATGGACTGTAGCCCAACAGGCTTTTCTGTCCATGGGATTCTCCAGGCAAGAATATGCTGACTGTAAATTAAAAAAAAACAACACAAAAAACTGTCATTTGGAAGCTTCATCTTCTCTTATTCTATGCAACAACAACAAACCATTTCTCTATCGGATTGTATATTAACACAGCAACCGGTGACAACCAGCTCAGTGCCTGGACAGAGAAGAAGCTCCAGAGCACTTCCCCAATTCAAGCTTGCTCCAAAAAGGAAAAAAAAAGGGTCATGGTCACTGTTTGGTGGTTTGCTGCCAGTCTACTCCACTACAGCTTTATGAATCCTGGTGAAACCATGACATCTGAGAAGTATGCTCAGCAAATTGATGAGATGCACTGAAAACGGCAATGCCTGCAGCCAGCATTGGTCAACAGAAAGGGCCCAATTTTTCTCCACAACAATCCTTGACCACATGTAGAACAACCAATGCTTCAAAAGTGGAAAGAATTGGGCTACAAAGTTTTGCCTCATCCGCCACATTCACCTGACCTCTTGTCATCGGACTACCACTTCTTCAAGCATTTGGCAACTTTTTTTGCAGGGAAAAAACTTCCACAATTAGCAGGAGGCAGAAAATGCTTTTCAAGAGTTCCTCGAATCCTAAGGCAAGGGTTTTTATTCTACAGGAATAAACAAATTTATTTCTCTTTGGCAATAATGTTTATTGTAATGATTCCTATATTGATTAATAAAAATGTGTCTGAGCCTAGTTATAATGTCTTAAAATTCATGGTCAGAAACCTCTACTTTTGCACCAACCTAATATAAAGTACTGTATCTCTGTAAAATATTTTTGTTTCAGTACCTCGCATAATATCTGGTGAATAGAAGGTTTTAAATACATATGGATTGAACCAGAAACCAGAAATAATATGCAATATATAAAGGTTAGAAGTTCTTGGTCTTCTAGGTGGTCCAAAGTCCTTTGAGAAGTTGTTGAAGGTTTTGGACCCTCTTTCCAAAAGAAGCTCAAGCATTCACAAATCGGCAGGGATTCTAGAGAACTCCTGAAATGCCATCCATCTCCCATGAAGGATCTATGCTTCCTGAAAACCCCAAATAACCATGTTTAGAACTGGACATGGAACAACAGACTGGTTCCAAATAGGAAAAGGAGTACGTCACCCTGCTTATTTAACTTATATGCAGAGTACGTCATGAGAAACGCTGGACTGGAAGAAACACAAGCTGGAATCAAGATTGCCAGGAGAAATAACAATAACCTCAGATATGCAGATGACACCACCCTTATGGCAGAAAGTGAAGAGGAGCTAAAAAGCCTCTTGATGAAAGTGAAAGAGGAGAGTGAAAAAGTTGGCTTAAAGCTCAACACTCAGAAAACGAAGATCATGGCATCTGGTCCCATCACTTCATGGGAAATAGATGGGAAACAGTAGAAACAGTGTCAGACTTTATTTTTGGGGGCTCCAAAATCACTGCAGATGGTGACTGCAGCCATGAAATTAAAAGACGCTTACTCCTTGGAAAAAAAGTTATGACCAACCTAGACAGAATATTCAAAAGCAGAGACATTACTTTGCCAACTAAGGTCCGTCTAGTCAAGGCTATGGTTTTTCCTGTGGTCATGTATGGATGTGAGAGTTGGACTGTGAAGGCTGAGCGTCGAAGAATTGATGCTTTTGAACTGTGGTGTTGGAGAAGACCCTTGAGAGTCCCTTGGACTGCAAAGGAGGTCCAACCAGTCCATTCTGAAGGAGATCAACCCTAGGATTTCTTTGGAAGGAATGATGCTAAAGCGTACTTTGGCCACCTCATGCGAAGAGTTGACTCATTGGAAAAGACTGTGATGCTGGGAGGGATTGGGGGCAGGAGGAGAAGGGGACGACAGAGGATGAGATGGCTGGATGGCATCACTGACTCGATGGACGTGAGTCTGAGTGAACTCCGGGAGTTGGTGATAGACAGGGAGGCCTGGCGTGCTGCGATTCATGGGGTCGCAAAGAGTCGGACACGACTGAGAGACTGAAGTGAACTGAACTGAACTCATGACTGTGTTCTGAGATCAAGAGCAGAATAATGCTTCAGGGTTAGATTACTTTTTAAATTCTCCTGCAAATCCCAGGATTCTAGAACTGCGGTCCTGGAAAGGCAGAAGCAGAGATGGAAAGGTGTAACTGTCTGGTTTCCATTTAGCGTTCTGGTCAACTGAACAGTAGGGCAACTTGAACATTTTACATAACGCTGGCATTTGAATGCCACAGTAATCCGGTGATGATGACACGGCAGCGCGGAGTGGCTTAATGATTTAGCTGAAAGGATTCAGCCGGTACGCTCTGGAAATGAGACTGGAAACAGCCTTCCAGGGTGAAGTAGCGCGAACGGAGGCGGAGGAAAGGGCGGGGCCGCGCACGCGCGCCGCTGCGTCACCGCCGACGCCTCCGGGTGTCCTCTCGCAGCGAGCCTTCCTCTCAGTCCAGTACGGTGGCCGACCGGAGCCAGACGCTGGGGATGAATGAAGGTGCTGCGTGCGGGTGGAAACAGTCTCCTCAGCTTTCCCGTCCCTGCAGTCCAGGCTCTGCCTTTGCGCGGTGTCCCCGTCCAGCCCCCGTCGCACCGCCGGCCTGACTGATCCCGACGCCTGGGGTTTTTGGTGCCCAGGTCGACTCAGGGCAGAGCTGTAGGGCTGGGGAAGCCGGGTTCTCGCCTAGGCCCAACCTCGGACCGCGCTCTCGATTTCTACCGCGCCCCGCCCGTAGGGCGCGGAATCCGGGTGGGGTCCCGGGAGGCCGGAGGGTAGACCTGAAGGTATGAGGCTCCCGCTTCTAAGGCCTCGGAGCGTTTCGGGGTCTGTGTCCGCCACCGGCCCGACTTTTCTCCAGCGGAGGGACTGGTTGGTTCACGTTACGCCCGGGGGCGAGACCTATGAGCGCTCAGGTCTCCTCGCCTCTGCTCTCTCAGCCCGCCCCTCTGTTAAAAGGCCAGCTCCTCTTGCTGAAAAGCAGAACGTTTCTGCCCACGGCTCTTGTTACGCCTGATTCTGCTAGTCTATGGGTCTCTGAGGGGATGGCTTTGGCTACCAGTTTTTTTGTTTCTGATTACTCTTGAGAAGTGTTCAAGTGGGATTCAGCTTTCTCCTCTCTGCTAGGAGCTAATTGCACCTTCGCAGCTGTTTTCTTTTCTCTTTTTTTTTAACCTAGTAACATAGGGGATATAGGATAGAGTTCTGGTCTCCAGAGCTTTGAAGCTGGCATAGCTTCTGGCTGGTGAGGCAGTTTACCAGTGCATCTGCCAACCCGTGGAGGGTCGGAAAGAGAACCTAACAGTCCTTTACATGTTCTGGGTAGGCATGCGAAACTAAAGAGGTATTGAAGATGAGCATTCTTAGTCATGCTGTTCTTTTACTTTGGATTGTGGCCCTCAGATGACTGCTATAGTGGAGAAAGTGTTGCCCTGGAATTTAGTAGAGGAGGGTTCAGCTTTAGATTTTGCCGCCGACTAGTAATACTCCTCTGGGCCTGTTACTTAATCTCTCTGGCTTTCCTATTCTTTCTCTGCAAAATGAGAGTATTAGAACAAGATCCCTGAGGCTGAAAGACGTTAGTATACTGTTTTCTTTCTCATTTTCTAGATGGCAGTAGAAACACAGGGAGTCAGTAATTGTGCCAGGAATATTGCCAACATATAAGAATAATCACATTTTTTCAGAGTTTTTAAAAAGAGGGGCATTCGTATATGTGCAGTTATACCCCTACTTTCTTTGCTTTTTTAAAAAAATTATTTTTAATTGAAGGATTTATAAGTATTGCATTTACTGTAAGACTACAATATTGCATTGGTTTCTACCAAACATCATTTTTTTTCTTTTTCTAACCACTAGGATCAACAGTGATAATGACCGAGTGTACAAGCCTTCAGTTTGTCAGTCCTTTTGCTTTTGAGGCAATGCAGAAGGTGGATGTTGTTCGTTTGGCATCTTTAAGTGATCCGGAGTTGAGACTTCTCCTGCCCTGCTTGGTGCGGATGGCGCTTTGTGCACCTGCTGACCAGAGCCAAAGCTGGGCTCAGGATAAAAAACTCATCCTTCGTCTTCTCTCCGGAGTGGAAGCTGTCAATTCTATTGTTGCATTGCTGTCTGTGGACTTTCATGCTTTAGAACAGGATGCTAGCAAAGAGCAACAGCTTAGGTAATGAATATTGTATAATATGTGAATTGGTATTTACTTGGATATGCTAAAAAAAAAAAGGAAATCAAAAATTTTTGGAGCTTTTTAGGACTTCTTATTGCAGTGCATTCTTCCAAAAAAGAGAAGATTGGGACTCTAAACTTTGGAGAGCATTTTTTTAAAGTTATTTTTTATTTACAATTAAAATTCTAGGATCATTTGAATTCTGTATTGTGAAATGTGCTGAGAACCTTGGCTGTATAGACATTTGTATTCAGGCCTTCCCTGATGGCTCAGACGGTAGAGTCTGCCTGCCAGTGAAGGAGACGCCAGTTTAACCCCGGGTCAAGAAAGTCCCCCTGGAGACAGGTGGCAACCCACTCCAGTATTCTTGCCTGGGAAATCCCATGGACAGAGAAGCTTGGTGGGCTACAGTCCATGATGTTGCAAAAATAGCCTGAGCTGACTTAGGTATATATGCAGGCTAAAATGATTAGGCCAGTTGCTCTCAGTGGGAAGTGGATAGAGTAAGTTTCCCTAGAGCAAAAGGATTTATTGGAGTCTCCTGGGAGGCTTGTTAAGCTTACATTGAGTTCCCCAAATTCGAGGCATGCTTTGTCCTTCCTTGCTCATTGTGAATCCAGTTGTGAGCCACTGTTATTAATGGAAGTGGGTGTTAACCTGTCAGTTGTGATTGAAGTCTTTACACAGGTTGTGAATCTCTGAAATAGACAATATAGTATTCAGAAGTAATACATTCATGAAATATATCAAAAGAATTCATACATTCTTTTGTAGATTATTTCTATAAAAGATAGTTTTTATGCTTTTATTTCTGTGCCAGTGTTTTCATAATTGTTTTACACGTGTGTACTTTATTAGGCATAAACTTGGAGGAGGCAGTGGAGAGAGCATCCTAGTATCACAGCTTCAGCATGGACTGACTTTAGAGTTTGAACACAGTGATTCACCTCGTCGATTGCGTCTTGTGCTTAGTGAACTGTTGGCGATTATGAACAAGGTGCATTTATTTAAATCACAGCTCAAAATGTGCATGATTTGATGTCTATACATAAAAGATAGAAACAGGCTGTACTTCCCTGGTGGTCCAGTGGTTAAGAATCTGCCTTCCAGTGCAGGGGAAGTTTGATTCCAGGTCAGGGAACTAAGATCCCAAATGGCAGGGGCAACTAAGCCCCTGTACTGCAACTGTGACCTGATGTAGTCAAAAAAGAAAAGAAAAGGTAGAAACAGGCAGGAAGGCAGGCAACTTGCACCTTCTTGGACACATATCATATTTGTTAGTCAAGTGGCTTCCTTTCAAAGGCTTGAACGGATATTAAGTGCCTCCTTTTCAAGGCTGTTTTATAATTGCTGTTTTCTCTCATTTATGTCTGCTCTGCATTCTGTATCATAAGGTGTTTTTTTTTTTTTTCCTGTATGGAGTCCATACGATGACTTCTTAATAGAATACATAGCTCGACTTGTAAATCACCAAAGTTGATATCTCTATAAGATAGGATTTCCCACAGTAAATATGTGCAGTATGTACGTGATTCTTCAAAATATGTGTGACTCCTTTAGATACTGAGTGAATTACATACATCCTACATAACGGTGAGTGGGGAGTATTGAGGCTGAATTGGATGTGGGATATTTGGCTAGCCTCACTCACTAGATGACTGAATTGTTGCTGTGTACTAATGAAGGTTATTCAGCCTCTTGTCTCAGCAAAAAGATAAGTTACTTTATTTATTTTTATTGAAGATTTTCATTATTTTATTTCTTATGTACATAGATTAGGTCATGGACTTTGGGTGATGATGGTTAACTGAAAATCTGAATTTTAAATTTGTGAATGTCAGGTTTTATCATGCAAATTGGATCTTGATATTAAGATGTCTTATATGAGATGAGGCTCAGAATTTGAGAAACAGATGTTTTTTACTTTGAGAATCTCAAGGTCAGTTACTTTATAATAAAGTTTAATTTTGTAAACTGTGGACCAATAAAACCTAAATTCTGTTTCCAAAGAAAATACTGATATGGGAGAGATTTGTTTAGTTCTAGATAGCTTTTAAGATATGTTATAAATCTTAATTTTTTTCCCTATTACAAAGTTATTTACCTCAACTCTTTTCTTCTGTACTCATACTCTTTATTTTTTTTTTTTATTTTCTTTTTTTCTTTTTCTTATTTTTTTTTATTGTGCCATGTGGCTTGTGTGATCTTAGTTCCCCGAATAGGGGTTGAACCTGGGCCCTTGATAGTGAAAGCATGAAGTCCTTACCACTGGACTTCCAGGGAATTCCTGATAATCTTTAATTTTAACTAATATTTTCCTATATCTTTTTATTAATGGCTGTAATGAAATAAGTGACGTAGGTAGCATTCCTAGTTCACATCTTTGGCGTATCTTTAACTCCAGATGTCTCTAAATATTTATATAGAAATAAATTAATAAGACTCATATATTGCATGTCTGGAATAGTAATGTGACTGACTAATTGTGGTTACATTGGTACAAATTCATCCAGTCCTGCATATTCTTCTACAGTATATTAATGGCTATTAAGAGACATGGTCTGTAAGCTCAACAAAGAATTGCAAGCATAGTAAGGGATCCAATTCATTACCTGAAATTAAGAGAACTCATCATTTTTCTTTCTTTTTAAGGTATCTGAGTCCAGTGGAGAATTTTTTTTAAAATCATCTGAGCTATTTGAGAGTCCAGTCTACTTGGAGGAAGCTGCAGATGTACTTTGTATTTTACAAGCAGGTACTGTAATGAATGCTGAGACATATTTCAGATGCAGTTAAATGTTCCTGTTAAACGATAACTGTGTAACTTCTTAACCTGGAATATTGTGTTATTTGAAAGTTCACCTAATTAAGAATATACCTTAAAAGTTTAGGTCAAAAGGACTAATAGTAGCACAATGATTAAATAAATTATATTATTTCCATAATAGAGTGTACTCTGCTGCTATTAAAATGGTGTATATTTGAAGACCTTTAATCATTTTGGAAAATGTTCACAATATATGTTAAATGAAAAAAGCAGGTGGCAAAAGGGTAAGTAGAATAAAATCCTAGTTTTGTTAAAAGTACAGGGATACTCATAGGGGAATTAAAATCAGATCTTGCAGATTACTAACTTTGAGTGATGGGACTAGAGCTGATTTTATTTTTATTCTTTGTGCTTTTTGTATTTTCTGGGTTCTTTATAACAAGTGTGCAGGATCAGAATGAAAAGATAGAAGACACAGAAATGCAGAGAAACTTTTCATGAAAGTAACTTTTTTAACCAACACCGTCCACCACAGCAGTGAAGACAGTGTTCTGCGTGATGTGTCCAGTACAGGGGCCACTAGCCGCGTGTAGTGTTGGAGTTCTTAAATGTGCATGTGTGACTGAGGAGCGGAACTATCTGTAGCTTAACTTAAATAATCACGTGGCCAGTGGCTGCCCCACTGGACAAGTCAGCTTGAGACTGAAAAGAAAGTACCTTAATTTAATCGCTTTTAAATATCATTGGTGAAATGTCAAAGATGTTTGACGTATAATACAATGAAGTATCACTCCTTAGTAATAACACTGATTTTGTTTTCTTACAGAGCTCCCTTCCCTGCTTCCTATAGTTGATGTAGCTGAAGCCTTGCTCCATGTTAGAAACGGTGCCTGGTTCTTGTGTCTGCTGGTGGCCAATGTTCCTGATAGTTTTAACGAAGGTAAATGCAATTTTAAAGTGGAATATTGGGGACTTCCCTGGTGGTCCAGTGGTTAAGACTCCATGCTTCCAGTGGAGAGGGTGTGGGTTCAATCCCTGGTCAGGGAACCACGATCTCACTTGCTGGGCAGCATGGCCAAAAACAAAAGAAAATACAAATAAAACAACAGCAATAACAAAAAGGGATACTGAAGAGATTTGCTTGGGCATGTGTGGGACCTATTTTTTGAGCTAAGAAGAAACATTTATAAGGTTTTATCTGAAATTTTATTTTTTGAAAATTTATTAGTGAATGGCTGTAGAAATGGGCTTTCCAGGTGGCTCAGTGGTAAAGAATCTGCCTGCCAGTGCAGGAGATGCAGGTTCGATCCCTGGGTTGGGAAGATCCCCTGGAGAAGGAAATGGCAACCCACTCCAGTATTCTTGCCTGGAAAATCCCATGGACAGAGGAGCCTGGCAGTACACGGGGTTGCAAAGAGTTGGACACAACTTAGTCACTAAACAATAAACAATTGTAGAAATATTGAGTTTAGAGAATTCAAAATTGTTTGGAAATTACAAATGTAAATACAGTGAGATGCAGCATTTTTTTTTTTTGCATTTGTCACCAGTGCTATAATAGGGAAGTAAAAAATATTAAAGACATAGAAGCTATAATTTCTGTACTCATTGAACAAAGGGGAGAGGACATTTATCTGTGAAATAGCCAGAGGGCAACATGAGATATATGGATCGGAAATAACAGCAATCAGACTTCGATATTTTAGGCTTATTGCTGTCAGCTTGCAGAAAAGTATAGGGTAGAAACTGCGAAAAATCAACTAAAATTTTCACCTGTGTTTCAAACTGCTAGTGGCTGAAGATTGTGGTTTGGGTCTGAGTGATATAAAAATTACGTTTATTGAGCAAGATGTTTTGCGAATTGAGAGTCAAGGAGAAAAAAGCGCTAGATCTGGGGTTCATAATTTCTGGCTTTGTGACTCATTCTTTGTGTGATCTCCATCAGGGTACTTGACTTCTTACTTGTAAAATGGAAGTATTAATATTATTTTCTTTTTGTTTCTAAGAAATTTACTGACTGTTCATGAAGGGTTAGGTTGACATTTTCTGTTAGCTCATTGAAGATGTTATCCTCTTGGCTGTGGTCATTTTTATCTCTGTTCCTCTGTATATTTCTTTTTTTCTCTCTGGCTACTTTTATTTATTCATTTTTTTATCCTTTCCGGCTACTTTTAAGATTTTTTTCTTCATCACTGGTTTTCAGAGATTGGATTATTATATATCTTGTTACGATTTTGTGTTTCTCCTGCTTGGATTTCACCGATTTTCTAGGTTTATAGTTTTCATCAAATTTGGAAAAACTTCTTCAAGTATATGTTTGTCTTTCATTCTCTTTCTCTTTCTGAGACTCTAATTACAAGTATGTTGAACTACTTGATGTTCCATGGATCACTTCATTTTTTGAGGCTCTTTTCACTCTGCTGGATTTTAACCAGTTTCTATTGCTATGCTTTCAAGTTTCCTGATCCTTTTTTTCTGTAATATCTAATCTGTGTAAATGAATGATTCTCAAGGCTGAAAACATTGATTATGACATCTTACTTAAAAAGCTTAAAGTAACAGAGGCTACTAAATGTTCAGTTTGTAGGGGCCTGATCAAAAATGGAGAACGACAAGATGAAGAGAGTCTTGGAGGAAGGCGGAGGACGGATGCTTTACGCTTCTTATGTAAAATGAATCCTTCTCAGGCCCTGAAGGTCCGAGGCATGGTGGTAAGAGATCTTACTATTTTTATGAGACCAAAGCCTTTATATTAGGACCAGGAACTTTTTTTTTTGAATCTTGCAGAGATCTGGAATTATATACCAGATATATTACCTTCTCTAGATTTTTGTGCTTTGTGCTGTGTCTTTCCCTAAATGTTTAGATGCTTCAGATTCTGGATAATCCTGGCTCTTCTCCTTATGATACTGAGTGCAATTTGTTTTCTTTGCTTTGTTAGGTGGAAGAATGTCACTTGCCAGGTCTCGGAGTGGCTTTGACATTGGATCATACTAAAAACGAAGCCAGTGAAGATGGAGTGAGTGACTTGGTTTGTTTTGTTAGTGGTTTGCTTCTTGGAACAAATGCGAAAGTCCGGACCTGGTTTGGAACTTTTATCCGAAATGGACAGCAGGTGAGGGAGAAATATGTGTTTAGGCCAAGGATCAAGCTATGTTAGTAGTTAGTAAAGGAGGAAGAAACACTTTTAGAATGATGCCATTAGGCCAGTGGCTCTCAGACTTCTTAGTCTCAGGACTTCCTGAGATTTTACAATAAATCATTGAGGACACAGAGTGCTTTTGTGTTGGCCGTTATCTGTTGATATTTACCATACTAGACATGAAAACTGAAATTTTTGAAATATTTATTTAATTCACTTAAAAATAATCCTAATCTTATTAAATATGACATTTTTTTAATAGAAAATTGATTTTTTTGCAAAAGAAAAATTTACCGAGAAGAGTGATATCATTGTACTTTTTTGCACATCTCTTTAACATCTGGCTTAATAGAAGCCTTCAGAAAAGCTGCACTGTATACTTATGGGAAAATGAGTAAAAAAGGTCTGTAATATTGAGATATTCTGACTTTCTGGACCCCCTGGAAGTATTGGCCATCTCCAGGTTTCTGGGTCAGACACACGAGAACTGCTATATTAGATCATCACCATAAGTTGTTGTAGTCTATGGTTCATATATATATATACACACATGTGTAAATTATCGTGGTAGAATATATATAACATAAAACTTACCATTTGAATCCTTGTCTGAGTGCACAGTTCAGTGGCATTAATTACATTTACTGTATTCTGCAGCCATCACCACTGTTCATTTTCAGAACTCTTTCATCATCTGATAGAAACTCTCTACCAATTAAGCAATAATTTCCCATTCCTCCTTCCTCCCAGTGTTGGGTAATCTCTCTTCTACTTTCTGTGTCTATGAATTTGCCCATTCTAGATTCCTCGTGAACGTGGAATCAAATAATACTTCTCATTTTGCGTTTGGCTTCTTTTTACTTGGCACAGTGTTTTCAGGATTCATGCATGTTATGGCAAGTGTCAGAATTTCCTTCCTTTCTAAGCCTAATATTGTATTGTGTGTATCTACTGCATGTATCCCTTTGTTGATGAATATATATTAGATTTTACAAGAGTTTTTAACTTGCAAAATATTGTACTTTTTCGAAAACATCTCATGATAACTGTGAATAGAGTTCTGTCCCTACACAGGAACTAATGCAGAATGGTTTTTAACTTGTTGAGGTCCGTGAACTTCACAGTAGCAGGTGTACTGCTTAGATCCTTCTACAGTCTGTTTTTTAATGCCATTATTCACCATACTTTTCTTTATCCAAGTTCTTCTTTACTTATAATCCATTTGAAAACTAATTTTAAATTTTGCAAGAGGTTGACACTTTTTGTGTACCTTGTATATTTCAGGCACTGCACTAAGCTCTTGGTGTAAGCCTCTTGTTTGCAGTTGTTCTTTGTGTCTAATATTGTTATTAAAACAAATTTTACCATATTTTACTCTGAAACTCTAAAAATAACAACCTTTCCCAAACCCTTTGTGGTTTAGAAATGCTTTCATATTTATCATCTTTGTTAGTTCATTCATCTAACAGATATTGAGTGCTTGTTTTATGTCAGGCATAATAAGTCAGGCCCTCCTGAGTACGAGATGACTAGATGTTGTCCCTGCCTGAAGATCTGTGTAAACTCCTAACTCCAGCAGTCCTGGGAATTAAATATTATTAATAAAACATTAGTTTCCTTCTCATTTAAGGAAATTGGGGCTCAGAGAGGTTAACTTATGTATCTAAACGTACATAGTTAGATAATAGCAGGGCTGTTGTTTAAATCCAAGCCCTTCTGTCTGGATTTAAATCCAAGCCCCAAATCTGAGCACTTTGTACCTAAGACTCCACTGGTCTTTATGTGTTTGAAAGCAGCAGTTACATGATATTTTACATTTCAAATCATCATTTATTTAGTGTGTTCTGTACAACCTGTCCAAATTAGGGTGAATAGTGTTAGTGTTAGTTGATCAGTTGTGTCTGACTTTTTGCAACTCCATGGACTGTAGCCTGCCAGGCCTCTGTTCAAGGGTTTCCCAGGCAAGAATACTGGAGTGGGAAACCATTCTCTTCTCCACAGTATCTTCCCGACCCAGGGATTGAATCTGGGTCTCTGGCATTGCAGACAGATTCTTTATTGTCTGAGCCGCCAGGGAAGCCAGGGGTGAGTAGAGTATTTGTCAAATGAACCAGTGAGTTTGCTCGATGGATTAAAATTATATTCTGCAGTTATGACGGCCTCCTTAAATGGATCAGGGCTTCCCTGATAGCTCAGTTGGTAAAGAATCTATCTGCAATGCAAGAGACACTGGTTCAATTCATGGGTTGGGAATATCCACTGGAGAAGGGATAGGCTACCCACTCCAGGATTCTTGGGCTTCCCTTGTGGCTCAGCTGGTAAAGAATCCGCGTGCAGTGTGGGAGACCTGGGTTCTGTCCCTGGGTTGGGAAGATCTCCTGGAGAAGGGAAAAGCTATCCACTCCAGTATTCTGGGCTGGAGAATTCCATGGACTGTATAGTCTATGGGGTCGCAAAGAACTGGACACGACTGAGTGACTTTCACTTTCAAATGGATCATTTACAGGTGTCTAACTGGAGAGTTTTGTTTGAACTTCCTTTTGACTTAGTAAGTTCTCCTTGCTTTCTTCCTTTTGTGGTCCATATTTCCTACAGAGAAAAAGAGAGACCAGTAGTTCTGTCCTTTGGCAAATGAGAAGGCAGCTTCTTCTGGAGTTGATGGGCATTCTTCCCACAGTAAGAAGCACCCGCATTGCGGAAGAAGCTGATGTGGAGATGGAGCCCAATGTGTCTGTGTATTCGGGGCTGAAAGAAGAGCATGTTGTGAAAGCCAGTGCACTCTTACGTCTGTACTGTGCTTTGATGGGGATCGCTGGACTCAAGTATTCAATAATTTGATCTTCTACCTTTTTGTCATTTTACTTTCTTGTTTCTAATCCCAAGAAAGTGAGCCATAGGCCTTTTATTCAGAGGATTTGGGTTTTCTGTTGGGCTCAGGTAGTAAGTTGACCTATGTCAAGAAGAAAGTCCCAAGGCAGAACTTCCCTAGTTGGGATGTATGCATCTATTTTAGTCTGATTGTAAATAGAATTATATAAATATGGGAGGAGGCAGAGCAGTTTAAGAAACCTATGACTTGCCCACAGCTTGACATGACTGTATGAATGATCTGAGAGGGATCCTTTATGTAAGCCATATAGCTAGCTGAAGTAAATCTGTCCTGTTTCCTTTTACAACTGAGATCATAGATTGTTCAAAGTTGATCTGTAATTACTAAGCACAAGATTTCTTAGACACAGTACTGTTTCTTTTTGATTAATGTCCTCAACTGTTATACAGATAGTCCTCACTTTTCATGACCCCGACACATGTGAGTTTCAGTTAACATACTTTAGTCAAATGACACTGCTCCCTCAACAAGTAATATATCAGTTGCCGTGAGTCATTTACCAAATTCTTATTTATTATCATTAACCAAAGTACAAAGTTTACTGAAAACTTTTAAGCCACATGTCACTATGTGGAGGCACACTGTGATTACTGACCAGTCATAGCATTTCTTTTAAAGTCTGTTGGCAACTGGTCCATAGACAACAAACAGCAAAGTTGGGTAGTAGTGCCACCTCCTCGTCTCTCTGAATAAACCCATGTGGTATTTTGCAAAACTGAATAGTTGAAAGAGGGAATTGGCCAATAGCAATGAACGTGTAGCAAAGAAAGAGAAAGTGGTTAACAGCAGAAGTGACATTTGAACCAAACATAAATAGAAGAAATAGTTGACTGAGAATGTTGACATTTGAGAGACCCTAGGTATGAGAGCCAGATAAATTTTGTGAAGGTGAACTTGAGGGAAGTCATTGGGACCAAAAGGATGAAGACCTCCAGAAGACTGATGGTGGCAAAAATGTTTGCATTGTAGGAACTCAGGTATTTCATGATTGAAAGTACACAGGATGAAATGTTGGAAGCTGATCCAAACTTAGAAGGGAAGGGTATGATAATTCATCAAGGCCTAGAGAAGATGCTCACTCTATAAGTTATACAATGAGAAAATGGCAAGGGCTGTTTAAAACTACTCTTGATAAATCTTACAAAGACAACACTTGAATTCCTGATGTTTTAATATATTCAGTTATAGAATGCTATATAAATATTAGTTTAACTGTTTTAAAAAGTTTCCTTAGGCATTATAACCAACAGAGTTTGTAATGTCTTGACAGAAATTTTAAAGGTAATGGAACAGTTGTAATTTCTCCCACTGATTATTAAGATCATGAGGCAGTTTCAGCTTGCATGGTTATTTTTGTGGTCGCACACTACCATGCAAAGTGAGGACTACCTGTATTTGTGTCTGAGGAAGAGCACTGGTTGCAAACTCAAGTTTTGCTTTTGACATCTTAAGATATTAAAGATTTTGTAAATAGTGAGGTATCATTCCAAAGCTTAGGATTTGTATCTCAAAGGTTGAACTGTTGAGACGTTCCCTCTTCTTCCTTCTCTCCACTGAAAAAAACTAAAACCTAATAGTGGATTCCTTTTTTAGACCAACTGAGGAAGAAGCTGAGCAATTACTGCAGTTGATGACCAGCCGTCCTCCTGCGACACCGGCTGGGGTTCGCTTCGTTTCACTCTCCTTTTGTATGCTGCTGGCCTTTTCTACACTTGTCAGGTACCCAACCGTATTCTTGTTCTATTTTCCCAAGGTCTGCTTTTGTTTATTTATTAAAACAACATATAGAATTAATTAACTTACTGCAAAAGTGATCTAGGTATGGACATTGGTATTATCATTTAATAGAGGGTATTAATAGCATCTCCTGAATGCCAGTTCTTTTGTTTGTCTTTATCAAAGTTTCATGTACATATATTTAAGGGATTCAAAGTAGCTCTTCAAGTTTTGAGACAAATGGTAGTCCTGATTCCCTTTTGCCCTGTTTTTCACTTCCCTAGAGGCGGCAGCTTTCAGTTCTTTTAGGTCATTCTTTTGGTTTTGACTCCCACATCTTTATTACTATGTTTATATTTGCTACATCCTGATTTTTTTTGTTTTAGGAGTATTTGTTGATGTCCCACTATGAGAATGAGAAATTATTTCTCCTTCTCTCTGTCCTCAACCTTCTCTGTGTCCTTCGTATCTCTCCATTTTCCCTGTACATAAGTTATTATTATTTTGCTTTGATCAGTACATTATTGTTTAAGTTACACTCTTGGGAGCTCAGCCAAGTAGATGATTACTTTTCTTTTGCAAAACTGGTTTTTCCATTAAGAATTGTCCTGTTTCCTTTTGTTCTTTGTTTTTCATTTGCTTGGTGTTTTATGTACTTAGATTAATGCAGTTTCAAACTCTCTGCCAATCTAACCCTCCTCTTAAGATGTTCAGGCTCATTAGTTATTCTATTTATTCATTTTCTTGAGGCAGTCTGTCCTGAAGCATTTTGACCCCCTTGCATCTGAACTGGTTGCCTCTGCACCGGATACGCAGCTCTCATCCTGGAATTGCATTTCACTATTATTTTGGGGACTCGCTTTAACTCTTCTTTGTTGGGTCTCCTATTTCCTGCATCTTATGTCTCCATCTTTTTTCATTTGCTTCCTCATTTTGCTTCTTTAGAGTGGGTATGTAGGAGGTAAATTATTTAGATTAATTAGATTAAATTATTTAGGCTATTTCTGAAAATGTCTTTATTCTACTTTAACACTTGGTTGATAGTTTGATGGGGTATAGTGTTCTGAGTTGGAAATAATTTCCTTTGAAAATTTTGAAAGTCTTGCTGTATTGTCTTCTAACTTCCAGTGTTACCATTGAGGAATCTGGTAACATTCTGATTCCTGGTCCTTTTTTGTGGCTTGTTTTTTTAAAATATGGGAACATGAAGGATTAACTTTTTGTTCCTAGGGTTTTGAAATTTTTTGGTGATGTGCTTTTGTATGGGTCTGTTTTTGTCCTTTCTCCTAGGTATTTCTACCTTTTCAACCTGGGAACTTACATTGTTCAGTTCTAGGAAATTTCTGTGAACAGATTTGCCTTTCACATTGGTTTCTCTGAAACCTCCTCTTGTTTTGATATTGGGCTTCCTGTAGTGATCATCTTATTTTCTTATTCTTTCTTACTTTCTTTATCTTTGTTTTGTTATGCTTTTTAAAAAAACAGCATTATTGAGATACAGTTTCAGTTCAGTTCAGTTGCTCAGTTGTGTCCAACTCTTTGCAACCCCTTGAGTGCCAGGCCTCCCTGTCCAATACCAACTCCTGGAGCCCACCCAAACTCATGTCCATTGAGTCGGTGATGCCATCCAACCATCTCATCCTCTGTCATCCCCTTCTCCTGCCCTCAGTCTTTCCCAGCATCAGGGTCTTTTCAAATGAGTCAGCTCTTTGCATCAGGTGGCTAAAGTATTGGAGTTTCAGCTTCAACATCAGTCCTTCCAATGAACACCCAGTATTGATCTCCTTTAGGAGACAGTTTACATACCATAAAATTCACCCAGTTTAAAGTGTACAATTTAATAGTTTTTAGTATATTTACAAGGTAGTACAGCCATTACCACAGTATACTTTTAGAACATTTCAATCACTTCACAAAGATACTGCTCATATTACCTTTTAGGATTTTTTTCTCAACCTTGTCTTCTATTTAGTTTTTAACTTCTAAGAGCTCATTTTTATTCTTATTTCTTCTTTATAGTGTCTGATGCTTCATGGTGGCATGGTTTCTCTGATATTACCTGTAATGATCGAAGGGGTCTTATTTGTACTGTTTCTTTTCTCTAAGTTTCTTTTTTCTGCCCTTTTTTTTTTTTGGTGTCTGTTTTTCTCAGAGGTTTAATAATGCTTGATTATTCATATTTAAGATTAGGAGACTAAAAGGCAAATTAGAACTTCTAAACGCATAGATGAGAAGCACTTGGGCTTTTCAGAGTCTTGGAGAAGACGGTTTTCTTGCCTGAGAGCAAAGGCCTAAGAAGAAATCCATAAGCGAAGTTAAAAAGTGAGGGTTAAGGACTGGGAGATCTCAGCCTGCACTGTAGTTGTTCACTTAATTCTTCTACTTTCCAAAAGGCGCTGCAGAAAGCCCTGGTTGTCCGTCAGTTCAGAGACACCCTCTTTTCCCTTATCCAGAGAATCAATCTTGTTTCCTCCCTGCTGGGGGATGGCAGAGCGGAGGGTTGGTCTGGAAGTCCACTGCTTATCCAGACTGGCTATATTTGGTCTCTGTCTTCATTCGCACCCCCCAGACCGCCTGGAGGTGCCAGTTCCTGAGCCCTTTGGGGATTCTGTGGTGGAAGTGGTAGGTTGGCTTTCCTTCCTGCCAGTCTAGTATTCTGCTTTCTTGGTCTGTGAAGTCCGTTTCTCCTCCTCCTCCTCCTCATTGGCTCCAGCTTTCCAATGTTTTGTGCTGTTGTCCTCCATTATCATCCTGTGCATTTATGTGTTTTAAGAAAATCCCTTTAATGTAATCTGAATGGTGTGTTTTAGGAATGTGTGAAACTACGTACATGAAATGAAGTGTTTTCTCTTTACCTGAAGTAATTTCTTCTTTTAAAAAGTTTATTTTGGGGACTTCCCTGGTGGTCCAGTGGCTAAGACTGTGCTCCCAATGCAGGGGGCCCAGGTTCGATCCCTGGTCGGGGAACTAGATCTCACATGCCACAACTAAGATCCTCTGTGGCCAAAGAAATAAATAAAATTTTAAAAAAGTTTATTTTAATGAAGTATAGTCAGTTTACCGTGTTGTGTTAGTTGCTGGTATACAGCAGAGTGATTCAGTTATACACATATATTACCTAAAGTTATATACTTATATATATAAACATATACTTTATATATAAAGTTATATTCACTTATATATTACCTAAATTATACACTTTATATATAAAGTTATACACTTATTTATTACCTAAAATATAAATATTTACTTTATATTTTATAGGTAGGACAGCTAAAGTACAAGAAGATTATTTAAATTTCTTATTCAAGGTCACACTAACAGTAATTGGCAGAGATGAGATTCCCATTCAGGTCTGGCAGACTCTAAAGGCTGTAATCTTTCTATTACATAACATTGTCTTGTATAAGTGGAGTAATTTATGTATGGTTGAGCATGACCTTTTAAATTTTCTTAGTTTTGGGTATCAGGCTTTGTGGTTGGTTTTTATTTTTGCTGTTTATACTGCAGTGAAGTAGAAGAGTGAAGTTGCTCAGTCGTGTCCAACTCTTTGCGACCCCATAGACTGTAGCCTACCAGGCTCCTCTGTCCATGGGATTTTCCAGGCAATAGTACTGGAGTGGATTGCCATTTCCTTCTTCAGGGGATTTCCTTCCCAACCCAGGGCTCGAACCCCGGTCTCCCGCATTGTAGACAGATGCTTTACTGTCTGAGCTACCAGGGAAGAGGATCAGTGGAAATTACTATTACAGATCAAAATTGACTTGTAAATTTCAACCTAAACCTGGGAATTTGCTTTAAACAAGTCAGTGTTCATGTATTTCTAAAACCATTTGTCATATATGGTTAGCCCCTGGCTGTCTCTTTTTACTTTTTCGAATAGTAATCACTTATTTCCCTCTAATATTGAGTTCTGCTCAAAATGCCTCTACAAACTAAATTTCATTTGGTCTGATTTCTGTCCTCATACTCAGTTTGTGAGTTTTTAATGATTAAGTTTCAACACTAGATTTTTTTCTATAGGAAATAAGTATTGGCTGTTAGTATATACGTTCTTCTAACATTTTAATCCCAAGGAACCTTTGTTTTTCTAAGGAATGTGAGGAAGTTTATTCTCTCCAACCTGCAATAGTAGTAACTGAGACTTTGAGCGGGTTTGGCTATTCATATTAATGGAGAAAATTTATGTTTCTCTGTTCTTCTCTAGAACTACTACATATCTCAATGATAATTAATGGCCAATTCAATAAGCAATTAGTTTGAGGAAAAAATAATTTGCACCAAAGATAATTCCAGAATGCTTTTTTATTCTTATGCTAGTATATCTGATTTAGACCAGTGACTTCTGATATTTTTTCTATATTACCAGTACTCCTGAACAGGAGCAGCTGATGGTAGTATGGCTAAGCTGGATGATCAAAGAAGAAGCTTACTTTGAAAGGTAAGATGACTTCATTTGTATCAGATAGCTGAGTAAGTTTGCTTATCCTTCCTTTGGAAATTCACATTTTCTTATCTCTTTCAACAGTACTTCAGGCGTCTCTGCTTCTTTCGGAGAGATGTTATTATTGGTTGCTATGTACTTTCATAGCAACCAGCTCAGTGCTATCATTGACTTGGTCTGTTCCACTTTGGGAATGAAGGTAATTTCCTCTTATTTTCTTTCTAAAGAAGATGTTTCTAAGCTGGACATTTTCTTATAATGTTAAGTAAATAGGTTCTTTTCATTTTGAAGTAATTTTAGTTGTTTAATAGTTTGAAACTTTATCAGGAGCTCTCTAAAAAAAATACATTATGTAAACATTATTTACGAGAATAATAGATGTTCTATGTAGAAAACTTAGAAAACACAGTAAAGAAGGGAAAGCTATAATTCCCTGTTCAGAGATATCAAGTACTATTAATAGTCTGGTATCTGTTCTTTCTTTAAATTGATATATATATATAGATAGATAGTGGTTTTAATGAACTTACCAATATACAATGAGAACTTCCTTATACCAATAAATATTCTAATACAACATAATTTTCAGTGGCTGCATTGTAGTTATTGTGTGGGCTGATCGTGACATTTTTAATGGTTCCTTTATTTGCCATGTAGATTTTTCTAATTTCTGAATAATGCTTAGATGAATATCCTATATATGTAAATATACACACAGACATCCATACATGTATATTTTCAAACACTTTTTGGATTTCTTCCTTAGGATAAAGTTATAGAAAGCAGTACTAAGTAAAAGTATGGTGATGTTAAGATGTTTAATGAATATTGTCAGATTATTTTCCAGAAAGATTATACCAGTTTAACTGTTCTCATTAGTGAATGAGAGTGGATATTTTCCTAACTTCTCACCATCACTGGGCATTACCATTCTTTTTAATCTTTGCAAATCTGATGAAAAATAGTCTTACTTATTTTGATTTCTTTGACTATTAGTTATTATTATTTTTATTGTTATAGTTCATATAGAGGTTTTTTGGTGACTTTTAAACAATCTATGTGTTTTAGTTGGTTTATTTCATTTATAAAAGGCTTATTGATGTCCCAGTTTTTCTGTAGGGATTTTTTATTATTTTTCCTTTTACTGATTCAGAAGTACTCTTTAAATATAAATGATATGCTATTATGCCTTGTATATCATATTTCATTGATTCAAGACACACACTTTACCATATATTGAAACTTGGATTCATTTTATAGTTGATGCATAATGTTAGTGTGATAGTGTTTGCCCTTCTTTATTTACTTGAAAAGCTACTGTTAAATCAGTGGTGCATATTATAATACTTATTGTCTTAAAGATGGAGAAGTATAATATGTTACAGATGATTTTTCCCAGTCTTTTCTGCCATGTGAAAATTATTATTTTCTGTGTGTGTAATATATTAAGTATTTCTTTTGTGCATCTTATTTTGTTATTATGCTTAGAAAGTGCTTTTCAGTTTAATAGAAATGGTCACCTATATTTTCTTCTAGTGTTTTTGTGGCCTCGTGTTTTACATTTAAATCTTTAATACCTTTGGAGTTAATATGGGGTATGATGTCATATGCAAATCTTTATTTGTATTATCCAGAAAGAGAGCTATCCCACCTCCATTTATTAAATAATCCACTTCTTCCCACTGACTTAAAATGCAATAATAATATGTTTACTGAGTACTTAAAAATTTTTTTTATTTATTTGGCTATACCATATCTTGTGGTATGCGAGATCTAGTTTCCTGATGAGAGATCAAACCTAGGCCCCTTGCTTTGGGGGCTCAGAGTCTAGCCACTGGATCATAGGGGAAGTCCCACTAAGTGCTTTCATATTTGGTTCCTGAGGAAAAACACATTTTAGTGTTAGGTTTGAGAAGCTACTTCTGAAACAGTATTTGAACATTAATTTTATATATTAAGTCAAATTGTGCTTCATATATTTTATTTTCACCTGCTGTTGAAATGTTTTGGTTGCTTTATTTTTTTTTTTTTTTTTTTTTTTTTTTGTAGAAAAGAGCCTTCTTTCTTTTCTTTGTTTTCTATTGGAATATAATCGCTTTACAGTGTTGTGTTTTGGTTGTTTTAGATTGTAATTAAGCCAAGCTCCTTGAGCAGGATGAAGACTGTCTTCACACAGGAAATTTTTACTGAGCAGGTACTTCTTTTAACTATTATCTTAGGTATTTCTTTAACTTTATTTATAAAATTCCTTGTGAGAAAACTTGTATATGTTTCAGTTTAAGAGAATAATATAGGCTTTATGTTCCTTTTTAGTTTCCAGTGATGATTTATGTAATCTTTGAAACTTCTGTAAAGAAAAATCCTATTTCAAATTTGTTTTCAAAGCTATTTACTACATAGAAAAGCATGTGCTAAGTAAATTTGCTTATTTTGGAGACTTTGAGTAGATACCTAAGAATGTAGTCTTGGATACTGTTGACAGGGGTCTCACATGGGGTGAAAGTGTTAGGGGCTCAGTTGTGTCTGACTCTTTGCCAACCCATGCGCTATAGCCTATCAGGCTTCTCTGTCCGTGCAATTTTCCAGGCAAGAATACGAGAATGAGTAGCCATTCTCTTCTCCAGAGGAATCTTCCTGATCCAGGGATCAAACCTGATCTCCTGCATCGCAGGCAGATTTTTTACCATCTGAGCTACCAGGGAAGTTTACTGACAATTGGGATTGTTAGGAGAAAAATAACAGAGATCTGTTTAAACCTTTCAGCTGTAAGGTGCCATGTCTAACTAGGTTATAAGCTAGAGTCTAAATTCCTTATTCTTGTATTGACTTGTTCTTATTTGGTCTCAGCACTTTTGTCCATGGGTAATCCTAATGATATTTTATTTTTTCAATGATGGAAACTATTCTTTTTTTTCCTTTTAAAAAAAAAATTAAACTATAGATAATCTACAATATTATGTTAGTTTCAGATATACAACAAAGTGATTCAGTTATACACATGTATGTATATATATATTTGTATTCTTATTTATTTTTTAATTGAAGGATAATTACAGAATTGTGTTGGTTTCTGCCAAACATCAACATGAATCAGCCATGTGTACACATATGTCCCCTCTCTCTTTTAAGATTCTTTTCTATTACAGTTTATTATAATATATTAAATGTAGTCTCTGTGCTATATGGTAAATCCTTGTTATTTGTCTGTTTTATATATTATAGTGATTGAGCCCAGATTTTATGATTCCAAATTTTACATAATTTTTTAACTTTAACCCCTGGCAATGTATCTGTGTTTAGAAGTAAATTTTTTAAAAGTAGAGAACTTTACAAATTCCCAGATGTGTGATGCTACCTCATCACTCAAAATAATTAAATCATGTCATGATTGGTTTTTGACCACATTAGTACTGACAGTGCACCTGGCTACGTCTCCCTCTTTCAGAGTAATTTTGTATCTGGCTCTGTCACATGTATTGCTATTATGTTTCCCTTTTAGGTTGTCACAGCTCATGCAGTTCGAGTCCCTGTCACCAGCAACCTGAGTGCCAACATTACTGGGTTTTTACCTATTCATTGCATTTACCAGCTGCTGAGGAGTCGTTCCTTCACCAAACACAAAGTATCAATAAAAGTATGATCTTACATTTATTCTTCAAGCTAAAATCTGAGTTAATGCTTTTTTCCCAGTTCTGTTTGGGTTTGTAGACCTTTATTGTGGATTTTATATGTGAAATGTTTTTAGTTACTCGTCACTTATATAGTTATAGTAATTAGACTCTTAATTTCAGATTTTTAAAACAGTATAACTGTTCAGTTATTTACAAAATGTACAATAGTACTAATTCCTTTTAAATTCTCAATGATATTTAGCAATTTCATTAAACTTTAGTAAGAAACTGCCATTCTTTATACTTGGTTTTGTTTACCAAACTTAGAAGGTTGCTGGTTAGCCATGACCAGTATTTGTAATCCATTTGTCACAAGGACTTCTAACGTTAAGCTTGCACATATTTTGATATGTTTTCAATTTGTTATATGGTTGGCTATAGCAAACAGGTCCTCTAAAGAAAAGGCTTAACCCACAGGAGGTTAAAACAGAAAAAAATTTGTTTGAACCCTTTCTAAGAGGCTATTTTATTTGTAAAGAACCCTGAACAATATATGCATTGCTACATCACATTTGATTGTCTTTGTTTTTATGATGAAGGGAAGTTATTTTCCATCTTGATTGTATCTTCTGCTTTTTATATTTTTTGCAAGTGAAGTAGAGAAGAATTAAGCGTCCAAATGCACCCCCAGTGTTTTTTCTTGGCCTGTATTTGTGCAGATAGTTAATCTCCCATATGTGGTTGTCAAAGCCACCTTCTTAATCTGTCTGAGGCTTGTTGTGAGAAACTCTTTCTCTCCCTAAATGCCTTTCTGCTGTGGGGTCTTTTACAGCAGCATATATGGTGCTCTAAACATAGATACAGAAAGGGACTTGACAGTGTTCTTCCCACTACTTAAAAACCATTAGACTAAAAACCCGAAGTCCAAACTCTAAACTCGAGCTGTCATTTTTAGGCTTATCTTCCATGGAACAATATTCTCAATTTTAGGAAAGAAAAACTGTTTCCATTTTTAAATCAAAGGCAGTTATGAAATTGGATGATATTATTTAGCAACTGCTAAAAGTTAATAGTGAGTTTTACTTTTTCATAAATCATGTAAAATTGTATGTGCTTGTAAAATTTTGCTTGCTTTTTCTTATTGCCATAATTTAGTGCCTGTCACCTTCTTTTCTAGGACTGGATTTATAGACAGCTCTGTGAAACCGCCGTTCCACTCCATCCTCAATTACTTCCTCTGATTGACGTGTACATAAATTCTATACTTACTCCTGCATCTAAATCTAATCCAGAAGCCACAAATCAGCCAGTTACAGAACAGGAGATACTCAATATTTTCCAAGGAGTCATTGGGGTAAAAATAGTGTTGGTTTTTTTTTTTTAAACATTTATTAATTCATTTTTCTTTTATTCTTTGCACTTACTCCACATTTTTTCCAGATTATTAGAGGAGAACCACTTTAGGTGGTTCTGAATTTTAAATGGTATTCAGTTTTTTAGATCACTTATGAATATTAAAAGAATGGTATTCCATGTAGTTTGTTGATTAGACACTTTTTGAAGAATTCTTTCAAAAGCTCCATTTTAAAGTTTAAGGAGTCTCCTGGAGGTTGTGTGTTTAACAAAGGATTATGTGCATTTCAACACATTAAACCAGCTTCCTGAGAATTTAAGATATACCTAGATTATTTGGAAAATTTGGAGTAAATCTTTTTTTCTCCAAATATACTTAAGTGTACAGTATCTTTTTTTTTTTTAGGAATTATTTTCTTCATGGTAATTTCAGATAATACTTGAGATTCCTGTAAATGTTAACTTTTTTCAGAAGCAGCCCTATCTTAAAAACTATGAGGTCGCTCAGTCGTGTCTGACTCTTTGCGACCCCATGGACTGTAGCCTACAAGGCTCCTCCATTCATGGGATTTTTCAGGCAAGAGTGATGGAGTGGGTTGCCATTTCCTTCTCCAGGGAATCTTCCCGACCCAGGCATCGAAACCAGGTCTCCCGCATTGTAGGCAGACACTTTACAGTCTGAGCCACCAGGGAAGTTTAAAGACTGTTAAGCATGTTGCTTTTATCTCTCAAGCCATCTCAAATTTAACTTAAACTTCACATTGTCACTTTGAGTTTAATGTGAAGACAGCAACATTTCTCCCAATGTCTTTAAGCTTGGGAGTAGCAACACCGAATAATCTATTTTTACTATCTTTTTTTACTATCAAAAAGTACTCATTGAAACTTCCCTGGTGGTCCAGTGGTTTAGATTCTGTGCTGCCAATGCAGGGGACAGGGTTCTCCTGGTTGGAGAACTAAGATCCCACATGCTGCCTGTTGTGGCCAAAGGGGGGAAAAAAAAGCACTCATGAAATTTAACAGTATTTTAAAGTGTTTATAATATTACCTCCAGGGTGACAACATCCGCCTTAATCAGCGTTTCAGTATCACAGCACAGCTCTTGGTGCTTTATTATATTCTGTCTTATGAAGAAGCTCTCCTAGCAAATGCCAAGACTTTAGGTAAGTTGTGCAGAGGCTAGTGTTTCTAGTGATAGTTCATCTTATTTGCTTATATGTTGTTACTTTCCAGGCTGCTATTGGAGAAAATAAGGTCAGATATTCCAACAAGCTCCAGCATCTTTCTGCAGTCTTTGCAATGTTAGCTTTTCATACTTTGGTGCATAAGTACATGTATGTGTGGGCATATAATCACTCCTGAAGACTGAGCACTCCTTTTAGCAGGCTGAATTAATGATTAACTGAATTGCGTGTATTTTAACAATTTTAGTGACCTTATTGGCTAAAGGTAAATTAAGACATAAACCTGTTGGTACTGAAATAGATTTTTTTGCTTGATTTCAACCTTTTTCCTATTTTTCCTTCCATTAATATGAAGAGTAACAGTCTAATAAAAGCAGTAGGAAAAAAAACCAACAGAAGGGTTTCCTTTGCCATTAATGTTATCATTGAACTTAGGTACTTTATATAATATCAGAAGGTCAGATTTAGTATAGATAATATTAGTATAAAGTAGTATGTTTTCCTCTGTGCGAAAAAGAAAATTCACCTGTATTTTGGCTTGCTAAATGTAAGACTGAAGGCAGACAGAGAAGGGGGCGGTAGAGGATGAGATGGTTAGATAGCATCACCGTCTCAATGGACGTGAAATTGAGCAAACTCTGGAAGGTAGTAGAGAACAGAGGAGCCTGGTGTTCTGCAGTCCATGGAGTTGTGAAGAGTCAGACATGATTAGTGACTGAACAGCAACAACAGCAAATGTATGTAGTTCCATATTCAAAGCAAAAAGTGTCCTTAAAAAGTAACAGGTGTGGTATAGATGATCTTATTTGCAAAACAGAAACAGAGACACAGACGTCGAGAGCAAACATATGGACACCAAGGGGGTAAAGAAGGGTGCTGGGAAGAACTGGGAGATTGGGATTGCCATAGTCACGCTACTGATACAGTGTATGAGACAGGTGACTAGCGAGAACCTGCTGTACAGCACAGGGAACTTACTCAGTGCTCTGTGGTGACCTAAGTGGGAGAGAAATCCAGAAAAGAGGAGATACACATATACAAATAGTTGAACACTTTGAACAGTAGAAACTAACACGACATTGTAAGGCAACTATACTCCAAGAAAAATGAAATTTAAAAAATGTTGCAGGCATTGAGTATTATAATGCCGGGAGAATTCTTTTAAGGGATTGTATTTTGTCATGGCTGAGTGATTTTACTTTTCAAAAGCTATAAATTAAAGTTACTTTTCAGTGTGTGGCTGATGAATTTCTTTCATTTATATGGAGTATTGTGTTTTAAATATACTGTGAATTTCTCAGCAGCTTTTTTTTCCTGACTACATTTGTTATGGATATACAGATGATATCCCACAACTATAATTATAGTCTTTGTCATTTGAGGGAAAGATGGGCTAATAATAAGCATTAAGTAATAGTCTCCCACTTTTATCCACATGTAATGAATTCTGTTAAGGGATATGACAGTTGTGATTTAATAGATACTAGAGGAATGAGTTACAAGGAGGTATTCTGGGGAGAACTCAGACCATGAATACTGAAGTAGGGGACCAAGATATACTCTTAGTTTTTATTTAAATTAATGTCTAGCAAAAAAAAATAATACAAGAAAGTACAGAGACTAGTATAGTCCACTTTCATGTAAACACCATGCAGAATTAACAAGTCACTCAGAATTTCTTAAGACTGGAAGAATCTTTAAAGATAATGACCTGCTCAGTTCAACCCTGTGTTCAGGTGAAGCTGCTGTTCTTTATGCAATAGTCTGATGGATCTTAATTGGAAAGTTAAGAATTTCAGGTTTGGTGTACAGTTTAGCCTGGATTGAGTCTTCGAAAGGAACTGGGAGATTGTAGAAAAGTTACTAGGTTTTTCTTGGTCTTCCCTGGTGGCTCTGCAGTAAAGAATCTGCCTGCAATGTAGGAGACCACCTGTAATGCAGGAGAGGTAGGTTTGATCCCTGGGTCAGAAAGATTCCCTGGAGAAGGAAATGGCAACCCACTCCAGTATTCTCGCTTGAGAAATCCCATGGACAGAGGAGCCTTGTGGGCTGTTAGTCCATGGCATTGCAAGAGTCGGACACGACTTAGCCACTGAACAACAAAATGATTAGGTTTTTCCAAGATTATAGAAAAGATGGTGGCTTGGACTGGTAGCAGTGTATATATATTGAAGGTAGAGCTGAGAGGTTTTGCTGATGAATTCATTAGATTTGAGAGACAGAAGCCAAGGTTGATGTGGAGGCTTTTGGCCTGAGCTAGACAATGGCTATCTACTGAAATTAATGGCAGGTTTGTGGGCAGTCAGGAGCTGGTTTGGGACATACTAAGTTTGAGATGTCTGATGAAGTGGGGATGTTTTGAAAATAATTGTAAACGCTGGCCTGGAATTTAGATGAGATAAACCTGGACTGAAGCATTGAGATTCTTCAGCATATGTATGATATTTATAATCATGATATTAAGTAGGATTACCAAGGGAGAAGGTGTGGAAGGAGACTCGGGGCTGTGATGTTCTGCATGCCAAGAGAAGAATGTTTCAAAGAGGAAAGCGAGATCACTTGCGTCAAATGATGGTGACTGATCAAGCAAGGTTAGGACTTAGGCTCAGCTAATGATCAGGTTTAGCTTGCTAGAGGTCCTTTGACCTTTAACCTTTACAGGACCTTACAGGTCCTTTTTTTTTTTAAAATTTCCTCAGAATTAAAGCCTGATTTTAGTAAATTCAGAAGCAAATTAGAGGAGATAATATTAAACACAGTGAATACAGACAGTTCTTTTGAAAAGTTGTAAAGAGAAGGAGGGAAATGAATATGGTAATTGGAGAGGAAAATGAGGTCAAGGGAGGACTTTTTATTTTTTTTAACGTGAAAGAGTTAAGAGAATATTGTATGCTGTTGGAAGTAATCTAGTAGAGGGAAGCTTTACAAGAGAATCCCTAGAGGGATGTCCTTGATAGGTGAGAGGAAACTGGGTGTGGAAGACCGACGGAGGGATTGAGCTTTCCTTGGAGGATTTTTTCCCATAGTTTAAGAAAATTTTTTTTTCTAGCCTAATTTCTTAGTCCAAAGGAATAAGTTAACTGCAGAATATGTCATAACATGAGAGAAGTTTTCCCTTCCACAGCCAAAAATGATGAGTATTCCGCCTCAAATTTATTCCTACCTATGAAGTTGTGTTGTTTTAGTACCTTGCTAACTGGTCTGTGGTTTTGGCCTTTATAATAAACATCATTAGCAGGCACCAAGTAGCTGTTGAAGCTCAAATACAGAATTCCAACATCTGAGATAGAGCCAAGTATTAGAATATCATAGTCATTAAAAAAAAGTGTTTTATACATACATATTTTTTCACATATGCATATTTTTGATTTGTTTAAAATATTTGTAATACAAGTGCATATATTGTGTGTTTAGTCACTCAGTCATGTCCAACTCGTTGCAACCCCGTAGACTGTAGCCCGCCAGGCTCCTCTATCCATGGGATTCTCCAGGCAAGGATACTGGAGTGGGTAGTTGTTCCCTTCTCCCAGGGATCTTCCCGACCCAGGGATCAAACCTGGGTCTTCTGCATTGTAGTTAAATACTGTATTGATCTAAAAGAACATGTGTAAGAAATAGCATAATAAATCCCTTGTACTATCCCTTTATTAATACTCCATTAAAATATGAGCATTGCCGTTGTATTTTCAGTTTTTATACTTGAAAAATGTTTCCTGTTTATTATATCTGAAAATTTTATTACTAGGTAAAAGTTTATTTTTGTGTACTTTAAAAAAATTTTGATTTTATATTGGAGTATAGTTGATTAAACTAAAGGGCTTCCCTGATGGTTCAGATGGTAAAGAATCTGCCGGCAATGCAGGAGACACGGGTTTAATCCCTGGGTTGAGAGGCTCCCCTGGAGAAGGGAATGGCTACCCACTCCAGTATTCTTGCCTGGAGAATCCCATGGACTGATTAGCCCGATGGGCTCCAGTCCATGGGGTCACAAAGACTTGAATGTGACTGAGAGACTAACATTTTCACTTTCTTTTCATAGTTGATTAGCTTCAGGTGTACAGCTGAGGGATTCAGTTATACGCTTACCAGTATTACAGAATATTGAGCTGAGTTCCCTGTGCTATACATAGGTCCTTGTTGGTTATTTATTTTAAATATTTATTGAACATTTTAAATAGAGAAGTTATATTTACATATTTTTGAGGTAAAAACAGTACTAATGAATACTGAACATGTTTTATCAGCTTTACCTGTTTATCTGCTCCTAAAGCAGCCAATGGGATGCTAAACACAGTCTCACACTTAAGTAGCTTACTTGCTAAACTCTGTCCCTTAACATCATTTATTTTGTTTTTTAACAATATTTATTTATTTTATTTTTGGCTGTGCTGGGTCTTCATTGCTGCGCACCAGCTTTCTCTAGCTCTGGCAAGCAGGGACTGCTCTTTGTTTCAGTCCATGGAATTCTCCAGGCAAGAATACTAGAGTGGGTAGTCTTTCCCTTCTCCAGGGGATCTTCCCAACCTAGGGATACGAACCCAGGTCTCCCGCACTGCAAGCGGATTCTTTACCAGCTGAGCCACAAGGGAAGCCCAAGAATACTGGAGTGGGTAGCCTATCCCTTCTCCAGGGGATCTTCCCAACCCAGGAATTAAACGGGGGTCTCCTATGTTGCAGGCGGATTCTTTACCAACTCAGCTATCAGGGAAGCCTATTTAAAGTATATTTGTTTTATTTTTGGCTGTGCTGGGTCTTCATTGCTGCACACCCACTGTCTCTAGCTTGGAAAGCAGGGACTGCTCCTTGTTGGGGTGCATGGGCTTCCCATTGGTGGCTTCTCATGCGGCGGGGTGCAGTCTCTCAGGCCTGTGGGCTCAGCTGTTGAGGCTCCCGGGCTCTAGAGCACAGGCTCGAGAGGTTGCGGTGCATGGGCTCAGTTGCTCCGTGGCATGTGGGATCTTCCTGGACCAGGGGTTGAACCCATGCCTCCTGCACTGTCAGGTGGGTTCTTTACCGTTCAGCCACCAGGGAAGCCCCTTATCTTCATTTGAAAACAAGCTCTGGCTGCTTTTTCTGCTTCTGTCCTGTTTCATGTGAAATTTCTGTCTCTGTCATCAGCAGAACAAGACCTATCCTGTGATACTTGGGAAACTGTAATGTTCAGTGGCTCTAAATTCCTGCACTTGAAGTTTTTCTTTGCACTTGATAGTTAATTATTGTCTTCCCAGAAGAAAGTTAACCCTACCTGCCTCTTTCAAAATGTAGAAACCTTTAAGCAGACACTGACAGATGTTATTTATTGGCAGCTTGAAGTTTCACTTCTGTAAAATTGAGTTTGACCAAAAAAGGTTCTAACAGTCATATGATCATCCTGTGGAGTAGAAGTATAAGAATTGTAAACTTATTTCATTATTTACCTAATTGCTTACCTATCTTACTTAATGCAAAAGAACTGCTTTTTAAAATAAAAATATTTATTAACAGAGTGTTTTACTGAAGAAAATTGAGGAAGTGAGAAAAGTACAAAGACCAGAGTATAAGCCGCCCATAATTCTACTGCCCAGAGATAATCACCACAGAATTTTGCTAGGAAAAGAAACCCTTCAGTCTTCGCACGTGTGATAACCTTCATTAAGTTTGGAATCATAAGTTTTTAATCTACCCTTTTTACTTAAGACTACACTTTAAGCATTTGGCCTATTATAGTACATTTTTTGAAACATGATTTTTAATAGCTGTATAATATTTCTTCGTAAATGTGTACCATTACTTAAAAAATACCTTATTATTGGAGATTGTTTCTACATTTTGCCATTATAGAGACTGGCAGAATGAATATTCTTAGAGCTAACTCTGTATACAGATATAATTATTTATTTCTTTAGGACAGAACTACTAAACCAAAGATTTTTGAATTCCAGTATTTAAAAAATGAATTGTCATACTGTTTTCCAGATAGTTTTTACCATTATAGACATTTTGTAGAAGACGTGTATAAGACATTTGTATACGATGTGAGTACCAATTTTTTTACATTCACAATGATAGCAGTTGGGTGTTATCATTTGTTTGTGGTGTATTTTGATTATGGAATTCTGTGGAGAGGAGACTCTTTGAAAGTAAGGTACTAACATTATATGACAAATCACTTACATTTTCTTTTAGGACATTATTTCATTTTTAAAATTTACATATGCCTTTAATTAATTTATGTATGCCCACCTCCCAGCAGTAAAAGTCCTGAGTCCTAACTACTGGACCACCAGGGAATTCCCTGAAATATTTTTTTCTTTTAAAATTATTAAAATGTAAGATTCATGAAGTTATCAAGTATGGGATACAGACTGGCTTCCCAGGTGGCCCAGTGGTAAAGAATCTGCCTGCCCATACAGGAGACACAAGAGACGTGGCTTCAGTCTTTGGGTGGGAGAGATCCCCTGGGGAGAGGGCATGGCAACCCTCTCCAGTACTCTTGCCTGGAGAATCCCATGGACAGACAAGCCTGGCAGGCTACAATCTGTGGGGTCGCAAAGAGTCGGACACGACTGAGCATACATACGTGGATACAGCTTCAATTAAAATTTTTTTTCATTTTATGCATTTATTTATTTATATTTGGTTGTACTGAGTCTTCCTTGCTGCGTGGGCTTTTTCTCTTGTTGTGACGAGCAGGGCTACTCTGTATTTGCAGCGTGAGGGTTTCTCACTGTTACGGCTCCTCTTATTGCGGAGCATGGGGCTCCAGGGGACTTGGGTTCAGTAGTTGTGCACAGGCCTAGTTGCCCCATGGCGTGTGTGATCTTCCTGGATCAGGGATCAAACCCTTGTCTCCTGCATTGGCAGGTAGATTCTTTACCATTGAGCCACCAGGGAAGCCCCAGTTGTTGTTATTGTTGTTTTTAAATAATTGGTTATTTGTCAACATCACAAAGCGAATAACCTATCATTTTCCTATTAATTTGGGAAGTTGCTCTGATGTATATTGAAGTTTTATTACAAACCTATGTCTGGTTTTTTTTTTTTCTGTTAGGCATTTCCAGTCCCTTTCACAATTATTGTTCTTGTTCAATATTTCTGTCCATTTTCACATATATAATCTTGCACATGAACTCTTAAGATTTTGTCAAATTCCGTAGAAGAAAATTATATTTTGATTTTGGTTAGAATTATGTTATGCTAGAAATTAATTTAGAGAGAATTTACATCTTTACAATAAAAGTCTTTCCAGCTAGGAATATGAAATAATTTTTTTAAAGACTTATTCTGGGTCAGCTGTGCAGCTTACAAGATCATAGTTCCCTAACCCGGAATCAAACCCATCTTCCCAGCAGTAAAAGCCCTGAGTCCTAACCACTGGACTGCCAGGGAATTCCCTGAAATAACTTTTCCTTTAAATTATTAAAATGTAAGATTCATGAAGGCCAATTTTTATCTTTTTTTGCTACTGTGTCATTGAGTCAGACAGGACTGAGCGACTTTCACTTACTTACTTACTCATTTAGAATATTACTTGATACAGAGTAATCGCTTAACACATGTTTTAAATGTGTGAATTTATTCAAATTATTTTTTTATGTCAATTAAACTTTGTATAGACTTTATATAATTTTTTCTTAAGTTATTGCTAGTTACAAGGAAGGTATAGACATTTACTTTGGGTTAGTCAGGCTCTGAATTTCTTAAGAGTACCATTAAAAAAAATTTATCAAGGGAATACTTTTTCAGCAGTTAATGAGATAATTTGGTCTATTTATATAATTTGTTGTATAATTGATATCTATATTTCTGGAGTGGGCCCTACTTGCTCTGGGTATATTATTCTTTTAGCATGGTGCTAGATTTGATTTTTTCTTTTTTTTTTTAATATGATTTTTTTCCATCTGTGTTTAAGCAAGTGAAATAGGCCTTTTTTCTCTTCACTTCTTTTTATCCTGGCTTTAGTTTACACTAATTTCATAAGTGAATTAGTTTTCCATAGGAATGTTTTAAGGATTAAAATGTTACAAAAGCTAAGGGCAATGAAACTTTTGTTTCTGACTGTTACTGGTCTATAGAAATGCAAGAGATTTTTGTGTATTTAATTTTATATCTTGCAACCCTACTGAATTTATTAGTTTTCACAGTATTTTTTCCTTTTTTCTTTTCTTTTCTTAATTCTTGTTACCTTGACGGAACTTTGATGTCCAGAAAAGCTTCCTCAGCCACTCTTTTACCAGCCAACTCTACTTCATTCTTTAGGAAATTATTTGGAGAAGGAAATGGCAACCCACTCTGGTACTCTTGCTTGGAAAATCCCATGGACAGAGGAGCCTGGTAGGCTACAGTCCATGGGATCGCACAGAGTCGGACACGACTGAGCGCCTTTGCTTTCTTTCATTTTGGTTGAGGCACAAAGCCATACACCGTAAGGTGTTCCTTGAATGTTGGCCCCCCATCTTACTATGGAAGCCCCAAGTATTCTTTCACCTCAGCATTTGCATGAGGGTCATTTACACATTTATGGGCTGAAATATTTGTCATTTTTACCACTTTTTTTTTTTTTTTTTTTTTAGTTCTAACAGTTTTTTGATAGATTCTGTAAGATTTTCTATATAATGCCATATCTACAAATAGTGGTAGTTTTACTTCTTCCTTTCCAGTTTGGATAGTGTTGGAACCAGAATTTGATTGTACTGGAAGCTATGTTTTCTTAAACCGTGTTTTGAGATACATTCTTACCCAGTTCATAAAAGATTGGTGTGGAAAACTGGAATGCTAATTCACTGACTTGCAAGGGGTATCATGTATCATGTATCAAGAGGTGTATTGTATATTTAGACAATGATTCTCAACCTTTATTGCAGTCATATACTTCTTAAAGTCAATCAATAAAAATTTGTTGAGCTTTACATTATGTGGTTTGTATTTGGAAAAGAATAAGTATATTAGATACAGTTTTTTAAACTATGGACAGCCTGGTTGAGATGCTCATAAGTTCTGTTGTACATGCAAAGCAGCTTGGAATAAGATAAGGGTGTCAGGCACATAGCATATGGTGGAGATGAGACAGAAAGTGTTGACTGACAAAGACCTTTATTCTGGGGATCTGGAAATCCATGAATCCAGATATTTGAGCATGGATCCAGAGACGCATGATCTGGCCAAATCTGAATTTAAAAAAGAAGACTGTGGCACCAGTGTGAAGGATGGTTCAAAAAGAAAAGGAATTGGAGTCTGGAAAATTGAAAATTGAACCATAATAGTTATTTAAATAAATGATGAGTAGGTATTGAATTAGGATAGCAGAAAAAGAATAGAAATTAAGGTGGATTTGCTTTAAGAAAAAAAGATGGACTTGTTAGTTGAAGGTAGAAGTTATAAGAGAAGAAAGTCATTCATATAGAGTCAGTCACCACTAATAGCTAATATGATTAAGGCTCTTGGCATCATGAAGCTTTAAGCCATGTGGTCATGACTGCATTTGTCTTCTTAATTTGGGGGAGTTTCTCTTCTATTTTTTTAAGAGTAGGGCACTTCTGCAGGTGGCTTCTCTCACTCATGATTTTCCTTCCCACTGGTTTCAGTTTCAGGGCATTTTCCAGATCTTGCCCTGAGCTATGTTCTTGCTTGTCATATGTATTCACTGCTTTGGTAGTGACTCTTCATCTTTTATAAGCTATTTTCACAGATTAAGTGTACTAAGAGTCATTTAATGTTGTGTTTGTTCCCATTTGTGTTGAAGGTTAAGATTTATGTTGTTTCTGACATTATATCTTAAATTTTTTATTTTTGACTGACAGCTGCCATGCAAAGAAAACCCAAATCATATTCATCTTCTTTAATGGATCAGATCCCTATCAAATTCCTTATTCGACAGGCTCAAGGACTTCAGCAGGAGTTGGGAGGTATTTGTTTTGTTTGCTTTTTACTGGTAATTTTATTGGTAAAAAATAACCTACTTTTCTTAAAATTTAATTTTTATTTTTTTTAGCACCAAAACATTTTGTATTGGAGTATAGCCAGTTAGCAATGTGATATTTTCATTTGAACAGTGAAGGGACTCAGCCATACATACACATGTGTCCATTCTCTCCTGAATGCCCCTCCCATCCAGGCTGGCATATAACATTGAGCAGAGTTCCATGTGTTATACAATAGGTAAAAAATACCTACTGTATGTAAGATTATAAAGTGTAATAGGTGCTCAAAGCTAAACATTCAATTTAAGAGTGAATTTCTCTTTACTTTCCTCGGTATCTTACTCCCTGAAAACTATTTCCCACACCCGAGGCCCTCACTATTTCCTTTTGGTATGCAGTTTCACATATTCTTTTCTACAGGTTGAACCGTATGAGATTACAAGTATTCAACTATTTTTGACCACTGAAAATGCAGTTTCATGTGGTTGAAGCTAATAGAAACACACACAAGTAAAAAAATCTTTTTTTAAGCTCTAAATGGTATCCTACTATATTTCTTCTGAGACTTGCTTTCTTCTGTTGGAGTCTTGGAAATCTTATCATGTCGCTACATGTAGATCTACAGTATTGTTTTTAATTGCTACATAACATGCCATGGCATGAAATTACTATAATACTTTTACTGTAAAACTGTCAAGTAGAAATATAGTAATATTTTTTGAAATTCAGTTTTTTTCCCTAATATAACAGCTTTTTATAATGTTTGAATGTATGGATTTTTTTTTTCTCTTTGATTTGTTTCTTTGAAGCTCAGATTTTCTTTTTCTGTCTTTATTATGGTTGATTTCAAGGGTGAACATGAACTTTCTTTGGTCTTCTTTAGCCAGATGTCTGCATTTATTTATATCTTTGCATAATCTCTTTTCAGAGAAGTGATGTTATATTTTGCAGCATTTGGTAACTAATAAAGGGATTATGTAATATAGACTAATTTGTACTATTATAAGCAGTTATTTTTGTGATCATCCTGACTATACATATATTTGTGCATTTAAACTTTAAAATAATACCACATTTATTTTAAGCAGTTTCTGTGGGAAAGGCAGTAGATATTTATCCCTTTTTGGACTAAGCAATGGTTTGATTTGATCTAAGTTGCATACTAAGTGGGTGATCAAATCTCAAGTACTTTTATTACTGCTGATACTCTTATTGCTGGCTCTCGCAACTGGGAGATGATGATGATAATTGTATAGTAACAACATTTATTAGGTAAATAACATAGTACTTCATCTGTCTAAATAGACATTATCATCATTTATTTTTCATTGCTAATGTTATACAATAATAATAATAATAATGAGTCAAGCTATGCTATAAGGAAGTTTAGAAAGATCCCAATGCTTCTGAGCTTCCTAACCCTTCTTAAAAGAAAACAATTGCACCCTCTTGTGGGTGTCATCAGTACTGCTTGGGTTGGCTTACACAGCTGCATGACTTTAGGAACATTAATATAAATATCTTTCCGCCTATTTCCTTACAGTAGAACAGAGACAATGCTGCTTACCTTGTAGGAATGTTACGGTGAAATGAGAAAATGTACATAAAGTGTACATTTAGGCACTCAAGTTGGGCAACTTTAATTTTACCCGTGTATAGCAATGATTCTTTACTGTGTTGGAGGAGAGGATGTGTTCTCTTGTAGAAGTCTATAAGAATTTCTGAGTGAGGCCTTTTTCAAACCATATGTGATCTTTCCCAAATGAACCTTTTTTTCCCTTCTCTTTTTTTCCTCCCTACTCAACTCTTGAGCTATTGCTACTTTTTTGCTGGAATAGGATGGAAGAGAGCTTGAGAACTTTTGATGAAAGTAGTGGTTTCCAACTTCCTGTGTATCAGTTCAAATGGGGATCTTGATTTAAGCAAAGTCCCTGACTGAAGTACTGAATAGAAGTTCTCAAACTGTAGTGTGCATGCGTAAGAAGTGTGGATTCCTTTGGCTGGTAGAAAATGAAAGGGAAAGGGGAAAGAGGAAAGACGTTTTGGTGTTTAAGAATGAAGAATCCAATTGACGTCTTGTACATTTTCAAGGGTTGCATTCTGCTTTACTTCGTCTCCTTGCAACCAATTACCCACATTTATGCATCGTGGATGATTGGATCTGTGAAGAGGAAATCACAGGGACAGACGCCCTGTTAAGGAGAATGCTTCTAACTAATAATGCCAAAAACTACTCTCCTAAACAACTTCAAGAAGGTATAGTAAACTGATCACTCCTTTTACCCCTTTAGGAGTACAAAGAGGTGTTAGCCCCATTGAAATCTTAGAATCATGCAGAATTTTCCTGGAGATAGAGCAGTGTTTTGGTGACTATATAAAGTACTTCTCTTTGAGTGTAAGGATTTTTAACCCTTTTTTTTTTTTTTTTTTTCTGACATGCTTGCATCTGTTTCCTCATAGGGTCTACATTACATCAATAAACAGGTCATACGGTTTAGGAGGGTCTTAAAACCAGTTAGAAATAAGTGGCATGATATGGATGTATGACAGAAATCAAACCAGTATTGCAAAACAATCATCAATCAATTAAAAATGAATAAATATATATAAAAAAAGAAGTGCCACAGAGTAGAAAACAATGTTATTTGCTGTTATTGGATAATGTTCTAGGTTAGCACTGTCAAATAGAAATAGGATGTGAGCTACACATATAATTTTAAACTTTCTATATAATTTGCCACATTCAAAGAGTTAAAAAAAGGCAAAATTAAATAACCCAGTATATCTAATGTATTATCACTTCATCATGTAATCAATATAAAAACTGTTAGATATTTTACTGGTTTTCCATACTAAGTCTGTGTGTTTAAACTTACAGCACATCTCAGTTTATACTAGCCACGTTTCAAATTCTCAGTAGCCAAAAGTGCTTAGTAACTATTCTATTGAAGGATTACAGTTCTAGATATTTTTTATTAACAGCTGCTTACAGCCCATAAAGGGCTACCTGAGGGAAGGTGTCAAGAAATTTGAATTTTTCAAATGAATGTTAATACCAAAAGCAATACTTGGGTATATTTTCATGGTCAGCCAATTTTTAAAATCAGTGCAAATCATTGTCTTTCTGTCACTGTCACTACTGTGATTTTTAGGATGAGATTTTTTATTGTTGTTGTTCTTTATGAAATAACTGCACTTTAACATGAATTTTTCTTAAGGGCCTAATTTTAAGTGTGCCCACAACTCTGGCTAGGATTGAAAGTTTTACTTTCTTTAAAGCAATATTGTTTTCTTGATTTGTTTGGCCTATAGTGTGATAGAACAATATTTGCTTTCCATTTGGTAAGCTGTGTAGTACTTGGATTGTGACGGCAGTTTTCCTTTTAGCGTTTTCAGCTGTCCCAGTAAGTCACACACAAGTGATGCAGATTCTAGAACACTTGACTCTACTTTCTGCCAGTGAACTTATACCATATGCAGAAGTATTAACATCCAATATGAATCAGCTGTTGAATTCAGGGGTTCCACGGCGAATTCTTCAAACAGTCAATAAACTCTGGATGGTTCTGAATACTGTGATGCCTCGGAGGTAATTTCAATGCCCTGTTACATGTAATAGATAAGTGTATAGCAGTGATTGTATACAATAACCTAAGCTGAAATGTTGAAAAAAATTGTTAAAAAAAACTTTTTGACAATATAAATCCTTTCTGAAGACTACTGATTAAAGGGCTGTTATATCTTTTAAGGAAAATAATACATTTTGTCTTAACACAGAAACTTTCAAGTATTTCCAACTTGAGAAAGTTCTTTGAAAGGGAGTTGTAGTCATTTGTGCCTAATTGTGATGTAGATTACCATTGTGTCTTGCATCATTGCAGTGGTTCCAGAGTTTGCTGTACATTGAAATCTCCCAGAGAGCTTTCTAAACTCCTGATCCCCAAGTTGTATGCCATGCTAATTAAATCAGAGTGGAATGCTGGATTCATTATTTTGTCTTTAGTCACATAGGTCTCTGGTGGTCCATAGATTGCATCAGAAACACTTGGTCAGGTCTAAAAAAACATATTGATGTCAATGTATGGCAAAACCAATACAGAATTGTAAAGTAAAAAAAAAAAAAAATAGCCCACTAAAAAAAAAAATAAATAAATAAAAATAAAAAATAAATGTTTTTGAAAAATTCAAAAAAAAAAAAATATTGGGCTGGATTTACCTGAGATTTTGATTCAGTAGGTCTGAGAATATCTATACATTTTAATTTTGATTTTTACTTATACCAAATTAATAACTGCACAAAAGTTAAATAGTTTATAAGATCTGTCCCTACCTTCTCACTTTAGACTATTGATCCTCAGAGACACCTGTTCTCAGCTCTTTTATCTTTTAATTCTGACATTTGTATCCCACCATATATCTTAGTCATATGCTTATAATTACCATGATTATCTGACGTTCCAATTTAGAAATTATCTTTAGGCTTCCTACTGTATAAGGTAAAGATTGCACACTCTTACCTGCTTCCCTATGAGTCCTTCTTCCCCCAACACATATCCTCCTTTCCTCCATTTCTCCCAACACAGTTATGTCAGAATTTTTGGTTAAAGAAATATTCAGTGTATATATTATCATGAGTTGTTGTTCAGTTGCTAAGTCATGTCCAACACTTTGAGATCCCATGGACTGCAGCACACCACTCTTCCTTGTTTGTCACTATCTCCTAAAGTTTGCTCAGATTAATGTCCATTGAGTTGGTGATGCTGTCTAACCATCTCATGGCTCTGCTGCTGTTTTCTCCTTTTGCATTAAGTCTTTCCTAGCATCAGTTCAGTTGGGTTGCTCAGTCGTGTCCAGCTCTTTGAGACCCCATGGACTGCAGCACACCAGGCCTCCCTGTCCATCACCAAACCCGGAGTTTACTCAAACTCATGTCCGATCGAGTTGGTGATGCCATCCAACCATCTCATCCTCTGTCATCCCCTTCTCCTCCTGCCTTCAATCTTTTCCAGCAACAGGGTCTTTTCCAATGAGTCAGTTCTTTGCATCAGGTGGCCAAAGTATTAGAGTTTCAGCTTCAGCATCAGTCCTTTCAGTGAATTTTCAGGACTGATTTTCTTTAGCATTAACTGGTTTGATCTCCTTGCTATCCAAGGGATTCTCAAGAGTCTTCTCCAACACCACAGTTCAGAAGCATCAATTTTTCACCACTCAGCTTTTTTTATGTTCCAACTCTCACATCCATACCTGACTACTGGAAAAACCATAGCTTTGACTATACGTACCTTTGTCAGCAAAGCAATGTCTCTGCTTTTTAATTTGCTGTCTAGGTTGGTCATAGCTTTTCTTCCAAGGAGCAAGTGTTTTTTAATTTCATGGCTACAGTCACCATCTGCAGTGCTTTTGGAGCCCAAGAAATAAAGTCTCTCACTGTTTTCATTGTTTGCTCATCTATTTGCCGTGAAGTGATAGGACCAGATACCATGATCTTAGTTTTTTGAATGTTGAGTTTTAAGCCAGTTTTTTCACTCTTCTCTTTCATTTTCATCAAGAGGCTCTTTCATTCCTCTTTGCTTTCTGCCATAAGGGTGATGTCATCTGCATATCTGAGGTTATTGATATTTCTCCCACCAATCTTGATTCCCGCTTGTGCTTCATCCATCCTGGCATTTCACATGATGTACTCTGCATAGAAGTTAAATAAGCAGGGTGACAATATGCAGCCTTGACATACTCCCTTCCCAATTTGGACCCAGTCTGTTGTTCCATGTCTGGTTCTAACTGTTGCTTCTTGACCTGCATACAAATTTTTCAGAGGCAGGTAAGGTGGTCTGGTATTCCCATCTCTTGAAGAATTTTTCAGTTTGTTGTGATCCACAGTCAAAGACTTTAGCATAGTCAATGAAGCAGAAGTAGATGTTTTTCTGGAATTTTCTTGCCTTTTGTATGATCCAGTGGATGTTGGCAATTTGATCTCTGGTTCCTCTGTCTTTTCTGAATCCAGCTTGAACATCTGGAAGTTCACGGTTCATGTATTGGTGAAGCTTGGATTGGAGAATTTTGAGCATTACTTCACTAGCGTGTGAGATGAGTGCAGTTGTGTGGCAGTTTGAACATTCTTTACCATTGCCTTTCTTTGAGATTGGAATGAAAACTGACCTTTTCCAGTCTTATGGCCACAGCTGAGTTTTCCAAATTTGCTGGCATATTGAGTGCAGCACTTTCACAGCATCATCTTTTAGGATTTGAAATAGTTCAGCTGGAATTTCATCACCTCCACTAGCTTTGTTCGTAGTGATGCTTCTTAAGGCCCACTTGACTTTGCACTCCAGGATGTTTGGCTCTAGGTGGGTGATCACACCATCATGGTTATCTGGGTCATGAAGATCTCTTTTGTGTATTTCTTCTGTGTATTCTTGCCACCTCTTCTTAATATCTTCTGCTTCTGTTAGGTCCCTACCATTTCTGTCCTTTAGGTGCCCATATGTACATGAAATGTTCCCCTTGGTATCTCTAATTTTTTTGAAGAGATCTCTTCTTTCCCATTCTATTGTTTTTCTCTATTTCTTTGTACTGATCACTTAAGAAGACTTTCTTATCTGTCCTTCCTGTTCTTTGGAACTCTGCATTCAGATGGATATATGTTTCTTTTTCTCCTTTGCCTTTTGCTTCTCTTCTTTTCTCAGCTCGTTGTAAGGCCTCCTCAGACAACCATTGTGCCTTTTTGCATTTCTTTCTCTTGGGGATAGTTTTGCTCACAGCCTCCTATACAATGTTAAGAACCTCCATCCATGGTTCTTCTGGCCCTCTATCTATCAGATCTAATCCTTTGAATCTATTTGTCACTTCCTCTGAATAATCATAAGGGATTGGATTTAGGTCATACCTGAATGGTCTAGTGGTTTTCCCTGCTTTCTTTAGTTTAAGTCTGAATTTTGCAATAAGGAGTTCATGATCTGAGCCACAGTCAGTTCGCGGTCTTGTTTTTGCTGACTATATAGAGCTTCTTCATTTTCAGCTGCAAAGAATATAATCAATCTGATTTCGGTATTGACCATCTGGTGATATCGTCTCTTGTATTGTTGAAAGAGGGTATTTGCTATGAGCAGTGTGTTCTCTTGGCAAAACTCTATTAGCCTTTGCCTGTTTCATTTTGTACTCTAAGGCCAAACTTGCCTGTTATTCCAGGTATCTCTTGACTTCCTACTTTTGCATTTCAGTCCCCTATGGTGAAAAGGACAGGGTCTTCCCAGCATCATGTCTTCCAATGAGTTGGCTCTTTGCCAAGTATTGGAGCTTCAGCTTCAGCATCAGTCCTTCCAATGAATTTTTGGGACTTATTTCCTTTAGGATGGTCAGGTTGGATCTCCTTGCTGTCCAAGGGACTCCCAAGCATCTTTTCCAGCACCACAGTTCAAAAGCATCAATTCTTTGGCACTCAGTTTTTTATAGTCTAACTCTCACATCCATACATGAGTATTGGAAAAACCATAACTTTGACCATACAGACCTTTGTCAGCAAAGTGATATCTTTGCTTTTTAATTTGCTCTCTAGATTTGTCATAGGTTTTCTTCCAAGGAACAAGAGTCTTTTAATTTCATGGCTGCAGTCATCATCTGCAGTGATTTTGGAGCCCCAAAATAGAAAATCTGTCACTGCTTCCACTTTTTCCCTTTCTATTTGCCATGAAGTGATGGGACCGGATGCCATGATCTTCATTTTTTGAATATTGAGTTTTTAAGCCAGTTTTTTCACTCTTCTTTCACCCTCATCAAGAGGCTCTTTAATTCCTCTTTGCTTTCTGCCATAAGGGTGATGTTATCTATATATCTGATGATGATATTTCTCCGAGCATCTTGATTCCAGCCTGTGAGTCATCCAACTTAGCATTTTGCATTATATACTCTGCATATAAGTTAAATAAGCAGGGTGACAATATACAGCCTCGATGGACTCCTTTCCCAATTTTGAACCAGTCAGTTGTTCCATGTAAGTTTACTTTTGACTGTTACTTTTGACCCACATACAAGTTTCTCAGAAGACAGATAAAGTGATCCAGTATTCCCATCTCTTGAAGAATTTCCCATAGTTTCTTGTGATCCACACAGTCAAAGGCTATGCTAAAGCTTTGTCAGTGAAGCAGAAGTAGATGTTTTTCTGGAATTCTCTTGGTTTTTCTATGATCCAGTGGATGTTGGCAATTTGATCTTTGGTTCATTTGCCTTTTCTATATCCAGCTTGTACATTTGGATGTTCTTGGTTCATGTACTGCTGAAGCCTAGCTTGGGTGATTGAGCATTAGCTTTCTAGCATGCAGAATAAGTGCAGTTGTGTGGTAGTATGAACATTCTTTGGCATTGCCCTTCTCTGAATTTGGAATGAAAACGGAACTTTTCTAGTCCTGTGGCCACTGCTGAGTTTTCCAAATTTCCTGGCATACTGAGTGCAGCACTTTAAGAGCATCATCTTTTAGGATCTGAAATAGCTCAGCTGGAGTTCCATCTCTTCCACTAGCTTTTTTCATAGGTAGTGCTTCCTAAGGCCCACTTTATTTCACTCTCCAGGATGTCTGGCTATAGGTGAATGACCAAACCACTATGGTTATCTGGGTCATTAAGACCTTTTTTGTATAGTTCTTCTGTGTTTTCTTATCTTAATCTCTTCTGCTTCTGTTAGGTCCTTACCGATTCTGTCCTTTTTTGCACTTATCCTGGCATGAAATGTTTCCTTGGTATCTCCAATTTTCTTGAAGAGACCTCTAGTCTTTCCCATTCTATTGTTTTCCTCTACTTCTTTGCATTGTTAATTTAGGAATGCCTTATGAGCACATAAGTGTTACTTTAGTTGAAGTATGTGATAGCCTGTGATTATAATCTCTGTCTTATACAACTGTCCTCCTCTGCACCCCACATACAGTACCTTGAGTTGTTTGCCTCTTGTCTGTTTAGGGCTTTTTTTTTTTTTTCTGTATTAATAACTCATTCACTTTCAAACTATATTGTTGAGTAGAAATTTACGTAACAGTTAGTTGTAACGTATCAGATCACATATCTGTAACATTTTCCCTTGGAAACCTTCCTTTCAGAGCTTTCAATCCATATGTTTCAATCTGAGACATCCACAGTAGCCATCTGGAATGCTTTGTCTTTGGTTCAATTCCATGTTTTTCTTCTTCTTGGTTTAGTTCCTTATGAGTGGAACTCATACTCAAGGGACTTCCTGAGAAAGGTTGTTTGGGAAACTTTTTTTTTTTTCCTTTGAGGTTTTCATGTGTGAGAAGGTATTTATTCTTCCTCTCACATATGATTGATATTTAGCCTTGGTGTAGAATTTTAGCTTATTTTTCCTCTTAGCAACTTGAAAGCTTTACTCTATTGAAGTAACTAGAGCTTTCCTGATTGCTATTGAGTAACCTCATTTACCACCTCCCAGTCCTTTGTATCGGAGAAGGCACTGGCGACCCACTCCAATACTCTTGCCTGGAAAATCCCATGGACGGAGGAGCCTGGTGGGCTGCAGTCCATGGGGTCGCGAAGAGTCGGACACAACTGAGCGACTTCCCTTTCACTTTTCACTTTCATGCGTTGGAGAAGGAAATGGCAGCCCACTCCAGTGTTCTTGCCTGGAGAATCCCAGGGACGGTGGAGCCTGGTGGGCTGCCATCTATGGGGTCACACAGAGTCGGACACGACTGAAGCGACTTAGTAGTAGTAGTCCTTTGTATGTGGCCATTGTTTTTTTCTCTTAAAGGTTTTGGGTTCTTTTTCACTGTTTCTGCAGTTTCATGATGATACCTTTTGATGTGGGTCTTTTTTAATTTGTGGGCTTCCCCTGGTGGCTCAGTGGTGAAGAATTTACCTGCCAATGCAGGAGACATGGGCTAAATCCTGGGTCAGGAAGATCCGTTGAAGAAGGAAATGAGAACCCACTGTAGTATTCTTGCCTGGTAAATCCCATGGACAGAGGAATCTGGTTGGCTTTAGGTCACAAGGTTGCAAAAGAATCAGACATGACTTAGCAACCAAACAGCAACAGCAGCTTTTAAAATTCATGGTCCTGGGCACTTGGTTGGCCTTTTTTTTACATCTGGAGACTAATGCTAATACTTTCACTTCTAGGACATTTTCATCTCTCTCTGTTTTCTGGAATTTTTTGCAGTTTGGGTTTTAAACCTCTTTGACCTACTCTGATTTTTTTTCTCCTCTTTTTTGCTCTATTTTAAAATTTATCTTTTGAATACATTTTCTAGATGTTTTCTGTATGTTATCTTCTGCTCTTTCCTTTGAATTTAAAATATTCCTGTTATAGTTTTAATTTCTAAGAACTCTTATTTGAGAATCTAATTGTTTTCTGTTCTTGTTTCATATATGAAATATTCCATCCTTTAAAGAAATGATACATTTAAGAATTTTTTTCTTCTTATCCCTACGTTCTCTGTTTCTTTGGCATTCCCTCTTTTTGTTTGTATATTTTACTCTTTTTCAAATTAGAAGCTTTCTTTGATGTCTGATGATCATTGGCTACCCACTCATGTTTAAGAGCGGGAAAGCTCTGTGTGTGAGTGCTGGTGGACTCCTGGCCTTCACTGCAAGAGATCAGATACACTCCATATTGCATATCTCTCAGTAATTCTGATGGTATAGTTAGGTTAGTAACCACTTTTATGGTTAATTGATGTCTAACCTCATGGTGGCATCTCACATTGAGATTCTGTGGTGATAAATATAGAACAGTGACAATTTATGGGGCCAATTACAGCTTCAGAGTGCTTTGGTGGATATAGTTTCATTTATAGGTATTTTCATATCTTACAGAGGAGAAATAAGTTCAGGAATCTCCATGACTTATACAGTCATATAGCAAGTACAGTATAACTGAGGTTTTAACTCAAATTTTCATTTTATATGCAATGATTATTCCATTAGAACTGTGAAGTTTTTTTAATAGTTTTTAATTTTCCCAAGTTCATTTACACCTTTCTGTATTTTTTCCCTGAATGTAGCTTTCTAACATGGCTACAGGTTTGAATTATGATATAGCTGTTTTTGAACATGTGATTATTTTCTCATCAGGCTGTGGGTAATGACAGTTAATGCACTTCAACCATCAGTAAAGTTTGTACGACAGCAAAAGTATACTCAGAATGACCTGATGATAGATCCTCTCATTGTGCTAAGATGTGATCAGAGGGTATACAGGTATGTGTTGAGTTTCATTTTTACTATAGAGTTTATGCTTTGGAGAATCAAAGGAAATTGAAGAAATTCAGTTTAAACTTACATCTTAGTGTGCTTACAGATAACCTGGAAGTATGACCTGTTTGCTTTTGGTTCTTTTTGTTGTTGTTGTCTATTTTCATGAACTTCACTTTAATATTTAATATGTGATTAATAACACTAGCTTTAAGAAAATATCATCCTTGGTTTTCACAGCTCTCAATAGTGGCTATTCTTTCAGAGTCAAGAGAGTGAAAAATAATATTGTTTCTGCTAGCATTGTTGAAAAAAACCTTTTAAAAAATTGGTTTATTGTGAACTGTTGCATGCATTAAAACTGTGATCTTTTTGGAATCCTCAGTTGTGAGGTTAGCTTCATTTGTTCCACGTTTGTGTATAATTCCTTGCTAGTAGCTGAACTTAATCAGTTTCTTTGAAGTAACTTCACCTCAAGAGGTAGAATTAATTAGTCCTCATCATTAATATTTGAATTTGTAATTGCTCAGCTAAATAATAGCAAAGATGTACAAGTTGAGGGGTCTTCCTTTAAAGTGATTTTCACCTGTGTGGGGAAATAAAACCCATGCTTGAAAAGTGAAATGATATGATCACATGCAGGTGGATGGTATAGTAAATGAATGCTGTTAAAAGTTTTAGGAGGAGATCAGACTTGTGTTTTGAAGAATAGAAATAGAGTTTAGATGAACAGAAACTGTAATGATGGGGTGTAGATGGTCAAAAAAGGTATCTTGAGAAAAAGAATAGTGTGAGCAAAAGTATAAAAGCCAGAGGGAAAAAGGCTTGAGTGGATGGCTGAATTTTTGAGAACACACTTTAGAGTTGAATGTTAGGTTAACGTCAGACCATTGAGGGCCTCGAGTGTTAGACTAAAGAGATCATTTAGGTGATAACTTGAGAGGAGGAAGTTCATGCTAGATGATTTAGAAGGGAAAGAAGCTGGAGTAAAGAAGACTAACTGGGGTACAGTCTAACATACTCATCTGTCTTTAATCCTGGGGATGACATTCTTGAAGTGACAACATCTACAGAATAAATCAGATGCAGTTTGGTAAGATCAAGGTATCAGAGGGATGAGGAGTCAGAAGAATAAACAATATAAATGATATTAAGTATCTATTTATGGAGGCTTCAAAAGGAAACAAGAGTAAAGAACACTGCTACAGAAGAGCCACTTCTAAGACAATTTACCATTGTTAAAAATCCACCTAACTAGGTAACTTTTCACCTAAATCACCTCCAGTTGATCAGGAAGTTGTTTATTTGTGCTGCTATAACATATTAAATGTTTTTGTAGTCTGGATCTTTCACTTAGTAACTTGTTTAACTTTTCTCATGTTAATAGATGTTCTTGTATTAGTTGGCTAGATAGTATTCCACATAGGTGCACTAAAGCTTAACTCAGTTCCCTATTGTTGGATATTTTATTTCCATTTTTTTGTTAATTATTTTTAGTGCTGTGGTAATTGGTGTATACTATTTCCTAAGAATTGATTCTTAAAAATGGGACTGTTGAGGCAAAGGGAACATGCTCATTTTCAAGTCTTTTGATTCATGTTTTCATTCCGCCATCCAGAAAGGCTGAACCAGTTTACTTTCCCTTAGTGGGTGTTTGCTATTGTATAATTTCCTATACCATTTCATGTAATATTTTCCAATTTGATAAGTGAAAAATCAATTCCTATTTTAATTTAATTTTTGTTAGATTGGATATTTTAATATATTTATTACTTTATACTTTAGCTTAGTTTTCTATTGGAATGCTTACCTTTTTTGATTTAAAAAGCTCTTTATGTATAAAGGGTATCAGCTCTTTGTATATAGAATGCAGTTTTTTCTTTTATTGTTCTATTGTTTTGCCTTTTAATTTTGTTCATTTTTTTTAATTTAATTTTTTCCCAAGTGGTTATTCAGATGGTTTTTAAACATAAACAATATAAAGAGATATGACATTTTGGATTTTCTTTGAACTAACCAGTGGTTATGGTAGGTAAAATGGATGTGGGGGTCTGAGTAAGCCATGTAATGTGTAGATAACTGTTGCTGGCTGGCTGATGGGTTCTTAGGTTCATTAAAATATTCCCTTTTTTAATGTATACATAAAAGTTTTCACAATATATATTAAAAAGTACACAAACAAGTAGATTAATAAGGAAAAGGTGTACAGTGGAAAGCCGTATTCTCTCTTGTCTATCATGCTGACATTTTTAGAAGAGAATTCCTCTTTGTCCTTTTGACCAATCCTCATTCCATCTCCAGAAGGAACTTTATTGTCATAATGGTGTGTTAGGAGCTTCACTTTCCAAGCATTTGCAAATTTATAAATAGAAATATTTACTTTTTCGTTTTGGGTGGTTTTAAAAAATTAAATGGTTTTTGGTAGGCTTTATTATTATTATTTTTTAAAAACCTAACATTTTCAACATGTTTTCCATATGAGTTTACATAGCTCCTTCTTCTCCTTGTTTAAGTGCTGCATAGCATTCCATATGTAGACTAATATTCCATATATATATATGCCTGTCTTCCAGAAACTCTAATCAGATGTCTGGTGGAATTTAGGACTTTTTAAAAAATAAATATTTCCGTTTTGGGAACATTGCCATGGCTTATTTAACTGTTCACATTTTTTTACATGCATTTTTTATTATAGATAATTTGAATATTTCAGAAAAATGGTTCACATGTTGATGGACATTTAAGCTGTTTCTGGTGTTTCACGGTTAAAAGCGAAGCTGCACTGCCTCTAGGCTGCACACATGCTCAGTTTGTGACAGGCTGGGAAGCGGCATTGTCAAGTTTTTCTAAGGGTTTGACTTTTTAATATTTTAGTGGTTACTGATGTATCTGTTGGTTTCCTTTTTTACATGTGATTCTTACATCTATTCTTATCTCATTTAACCTTAATTTATAACAGTTTTTGAGGAATGAATATTCATTTTTTAGTTGAGGAAATTAAGGCTCAGTAAATAACATACCATCAAGTGGTCGAAGTGTTCTTGAAATACAGAGTTGTCTTGCTCCAAAGAATAAACAGTAGTAGAAAGAACAAATATTCTATATATCTAATCTCCATCGTCTTAATAATAATTGAGTGTTTCTCTCTTTGTAAAAATTTTTTATTTTATGTTGGAACATAGTTGATTAACAATGTTGTGTTAGTTTCAGATGTATAGCAAAGTGATTCAGTTATATATGTATCTATTCTTTTTCAAATTCTTTTCTCAACTAGGTTATTACAGAATATTGAGCAGCATTCCCTGTGCTCTGCAGTAGCTCCTTGTTGGTTATCTATTTTAAATATAAAATTATGTATATTAGACTGTTTCCCTTTGAGGACTGTGGCCTTGCACACTCATAGCTAAGAGATTTATTGGTAGTGCCATTATTTTATAAAAAAGAATGCCTTTTTTCTAAGAGATTTATTGGTAGTGCCATTATTTTATAAAAAAGAATGCCTTTTTTTCTATCTTGCCTGGAGAATCCCAGGGACTGGGGAGCCTGGTGGGCTGCCGTCTATGGGGTTGCACAGAGTCGGACATGACTGAAGCGACTTAGCAGCAGCAGCAGCACATTATATTTGGTTTTAGCTGATGAAATGAAATAGATAATACTATTCATACAAAAGTATAGAGAATTACATGTGTTAAGCTTTCATTTTGAGAATGAATATTTCAGTGGGAAAAGTGTAACTTTTCTGCTCTTTATGTTTTCAGGTACTGTTCAGGTTTTTCTGATTATATAAGCTGATTCATCATGTTCTGGCTAATTTAAAAATTTTTATTTGTTTTCATATATTTTTTTCTTTTCTTCTTCCTTTCTATAGATGCCCTCCACTGATGGATATTACTCTGCACATGTTGAATGGATATCTTCTGGCATCCAAAGCCTACCTTAGTGCTCATCTGAAGGAAACAGCAGAGCAAGATAGGCCTTCTCAGAATAATACGATAGGTTTAATTGGACAAACTGATGGCCCAGAAGTTACCAGAGAAGAACTGAAAAATGCATTACTGGCTGCTCAGGTAATAAAGTAAAGTCTAATCAAAAAGGGCAGTGGCTTCCCTGTTGAATAGATGGCTTTCTAAATACAGTGGTAACATATTGTACATCAATTTTATTACAGAACTTATAATGGGGTTACTTTTGCTTCTAAATATCAGATGGACTTTATTATTAAAATCAGGAATAATCTTCATGATATTTAATAGTCATTTTATTGAGATTTACATTTTAATAAAATATAGGACTTTTATTTCTTAAAATCAAATGATGGGGAAAAAAAACCAAATGGTAGAGACAGACAAGAAGTATACATATGTAATAAAATGTCAGGCAGTGATAAATACTATGACAATATAAGTTAATGTTTCTGTTTAGAAAAGGTTTTTAACAAAGTAGAATTTATTAAAGCATTTGGTAGTAATTTTTGCAGGGCATATGAGATGGTTGAATGTTAAGCAGTTAGAGGTCTTCATAAGAGAAATGTTTTCTTAGTTTGAAATATTTTCCAAAAATTTTTCATTGGCAATAAGGGGAATTAGAGTAATAACATAGATCTACAATCCTTTATCTGTGATATGGAAATCCACAAAAGCTATGAAAACTGAACCATTTTTTTCTGGTAATTCAGTTGGCAGAAAAACCTGACCTGATATGATCTCGTTTGTGACAAAACTTGACCTGAATTAATGTGACAAAACTTGATCTGAAGCTATTTATGGCCTTTATCCTACTTAATATGAAAATTGGTATGTTTTGCTGCAGAAATATATTTGATTACAGTATACTGTCTTAGTCTCTGCTGTGGGTATAACATTACAGAAAAAAAAAAAAATCTGAGTTCTAAAATAAATCTGACACTCAAGAGTTTCAGAGAAGGGACTGAGGATGGTAATAGCTACCATTTATATAATGCTTATTATATGGTGGGTGCTATTTTGAATTTTTTATGTGTATTAACTCATTTAATCTTTACAACCAACCTATAAGTTATGGAGTATTATCTCCACTTTTGCAGAGTAGGAAAATGAGATTCAAAGAGGTTAAATAACATGTTCAAGGTTATATATTTAGTAAGTAGGGAAGCTATTAATAGGATTCGAGCTTGGGCAGGCTGGTTCTGGAGTGTGTAAATAAAAATAATGCAGAATAGTAATAACCCAAACCCCCTCAAGAATGATTATAAAGTTTACTTTATAAATGATTATAATGTAAGGCTAACCTTAGTTTATAATCAGGTTCTTACACAGTTAGATGGAGTAATTGTCTTCTTCTATCCCAGGCAGTGGCTGTGTTTCAGAGATGCATGTTATATATTCATTTTCTTTTTCTTCCTTCTTGCTAGGTGAGAGTGATTATAGCTCTCCCTTATAGGTAGGGCCATTAAATAGATCGCCCCTCAAGAAACTACTTTTCTATGAAATGACACACAAACTTGTAGACTAAGCAACAGTGAGTTGTACAGATGGAATGGATGGTGAGGCAGAATCTTTCCTGAGCCTTAAAAAGTCCATCTTCAAATTAAAAAGGAGAAGAGCTTAGGGCAATGGCTTTTAGACATTGATTATTAACCACCATCTTCAGAGGTGAGGAACAAAAGAGGAATACAACACATCCTGGGTGAAATAAGAATTTAGGAGGAAGGAAAAGAGATTCTGGTAGAAGTCACTTTTTGTCTAGGGTCCATTTTGGATGATACTGAATTAGAATACTCTTGTAGTAGTAAACTGGAGTCCATGGACCTTCATTGGAGATGTGTGAGAGCACTTTGAAATTATGCCATATGTTAATATTTATGCTAAGAGGGTGGCATGTAGCTTCCTTCAGATTTTTTAAAATTTTATTTTATTTATTTACTCATTTTTAGCTGCACTGGATCTTCATTGCTATGTGTGAGATTTCTCTAGTTGCGGTGATGGGGGGCTACCATTCGTTGTGGTGGCTTCTCTTGTTGCAGAGCACAGGCTGTGGGCACAGCGGGTCCAGTAGCTGGGGTACAGGGGCTTAGTTTCTCTGCTGCATGTGGCATCTTCCAAGACCAGGGTTCAAACCCGTGTCCCCTGCACTGACCGGCAGATATTTATCTACTGCGCCGCCAGGGAAGACCTCCTTCAGATTCTTAAAAGGGTTCATGGCCCTAAAAAAGCTGAGAACCACTTGAGTATAGATTGTTCAGTTTTGCTCTTTGTATTTTAAAGAAAGAGCTATTTGTTTTTATCGCATCAGTTTATGTGAAAACAAATCAAACTTCTCAGAAACTTCTTCAGTTTTCTGTGTTTTACTTGTTTGTAGGATAGTGCAGCTGTCCAGATTCTTTTGGAGATCTGCTTACCTACTGAAGAGGAGAAGGCAAAGGGGGTCAATCCAGACAGCTTGCTAAGGAATGTTCAAAGTGTTATTACTGCCAGCACTCCAAATAAGGGAACGGAGGAAGGAGAAGACAATTTGCTCTGTAACCTTCGAGAAGTTCAGTGCCTTATCTGTTGCCTGTTGCACCAAATGTACATCGCAGATCCCAACATTGCTAAGCTTGTTCACTTTCAGGTCTGGTTTCAAAGAATGATGCTCTTTGGTTGAACTTTGTTTTGGGGGGTAGTTGTGAATTTTTAAATTAATAGGATCATTTAGAAACTGGAGGTCATGCAAATGATCATGGTTCTTTCCAATATGGAGAAAAATCAAGATTTTTAAAAATTTGATTTTAGCCTGATAAAGTGTTTGTATAATTTATCTCTATTTTAGTGCATCAGAGAGGTGAAATACCAGGAAACATGGAGGGTATTGTAGCCTCCTGAGCAACTGTTACATCAAGGAAGTGAAACCTTTTGTATTTTTATCTGTATTTGACTTATTTTGTTTCTAACTTTTCCCCCTTTCTTGTTGAGATAGGGTTATCCCTGTGAACTTTTGCCTCTGACGGTTGCAGGTATTCCATCTATGCATATCTGTCTGGATTTCATACCTGAGCTGATTGCACAGCCAGAACTTGAAAAACAGGTAATGAGCATTTTGGAACTTTAGGACAATTTTGACCTTCCTTTAATCTTCCTAGTTATATAAGCCATTTTAAGTTTTTAATACTTAAAAGACTTTCTTTAGGCTTCCCAGGTGGTGCGAGTGGTAAAGAAACCGCCTGCTAATGCAGGAGACATAAAGATACGGGTTCGATCCCTGGGTTGGGAAGATCCGCTAGAAAAGGGCATGGCAACCCACTCCAGTATTCTTGTCTGGAAAATCCCATAGACAGAGGCCCTGGCAGGGTGCAGTCCAAAGGGTTGCGAAGAGTCAGACATGACTGAAGCAACTTAGCATGCACACACACACACAGGCAAAGACCTTCTTCAGAAACATGTAACGTTTGGATTTTGTGTTGTAGATATTTGCTATCCAGTTGCTTTCTCACTTGTGTATCCAGTATGCATTACCAAAGTCACTGAGTGTGGCTCGCTTAGCTGTCAATGTCATGGGAACTTTGCTAACAGGTGTGTATCTAAGGGGCATCAATAACAAAAATTTCTAACATAAACTAGTACATATGTTTTCTGAATTTACTCACACCATGTTTTCTGCATCACTGGTAGTTTAATTTATGCAATAATTTTGAGTTATTCTTTTTGAAAATTTCTCTGCGACAAATGTGATGTATAGTATAGAGGGAATGAATAGGTAGGCAAGTTGTATCTTTCATTTTTGAGAATGACTATATATAGATTTACAGTAAATATACTAAGCGGTACAAATTTTGTAAATGGAAATCAGTCTGCTTTCTGAATGTAATTATGTCATTAGAAAACAAGTTATAATTTATTGCAAATGCTTAGAGTTCCAGAAAAATAAAATCATCTGTGTAAATAAGAGATTAATATATTAGTTGTTTCCTTAAGTTCTAAAACATACCCCAGCATTTTAACCATCTTCCAGGTTGTTAAGTAAAATGGAATGAAAATACACTGTTTTAAAAGATATGAACTATAATTCAATCTTTAAAAGTTAGTTTCAGCCAATTTCATATTCTTTCTCAGTGCTTGTAATAATTTATTCATTTTTCTTTCTATCATATCCACTTCATGTTATACTATTTATAGTGGTTAAGAACTTAAACTGCCTGAGTTGTCTTTCTACCCCACTGCTAACTGGAGTTGAACAGCTTGTTAATGTAAGGTTTATTTAAGAGTTTTCTTATATATTAAATAGGTATCATAAAGATACTTTTTCATTTATCGTATTGTGAGATTTAAATGAAACAGTGTACGTCATGCACCTGTAACAGCGCTTGGACATAAGCATTTATGTGTTAGATAATGGTTGACTGCTGGATTGTGAGCTCCCTGAAGGCAGGGGCTGCCTGTGTCTTAGAAAACTTAGTATTCTCAGCGCAGAGCATGGTGCTTAGTATACTATATAGGCCATGTAGGTTGAATTTATATCTGAAAATTCTGTTTCATTTCTTTCCAACAGTTTTAACACAGGCTAAGCGATATGCTTTTTTCATGCCAACTCTGCCAAGTTTGGTCTCTTTTTGTCGAGCATTTCCTCCACTGTATGAGGATATTATGTCTTTGCTGATCCAAATAGGGCAAGTTTGTGCCTCTGATGTTGCTACTCAGACAAGAGACATTGATCCAATTATTACACGTAAGTAGTAACTTCTTTTCAAGAGTTGCTTAAATACAACTTCAGGCAGAAAGGCCCAAATCCTTTCCAGATTCGCCTTAATTATTCTTCCTTATGTTTTTAGGTCTTCAACAAATAAAGGAGAAACCAGGTGGATGGTCTGGAATCAGTAAAGATCCATCTTATAAAAATGGACCTAGGGACGCTGGAAGCATGGATCCTGATGTACAGCTCTGTCATTGTATTGAAAGCACAGTAATTGAGATAATAAACATGACTGTTAGTGGAATTTAACAATGAACAAACCTAAAAGTAAAAAATGAAGTTGTTTGCTGCATATACCCAACACGAACATGCATCTTATAACAACTAAACTGAATGGGAACAGAAACATCTTGGAATCACTAAAATGATTAAATTCAACATGAATACAGTTTAGAACTCTCTTGAGAATTGTGCTTGCTTGTATTTGATTGGCAGTTCTTTGGATCTACTTTGCTGGTATGTTTTTTTTTTTGTAGCAACTGAGCTTTTCTTTTTCTGTTGGCAGTGCATTTAAGAATCATTGCTGATAAGTGAATCTGGTCTTGTATTAAGCTTTTGAAGTGAAGAAAAACTGCCATGCCTTTAATTTAATACCTGATTAATAAGTCTGTGGGTAGCCCCAGTGTTCAATCATCAGCTAGTAACAGTACAGTGATGCAGTGATGAGAAAGAGAAGAAGGGAAGGGGGAATTGAGGTAGAATTAGGAGTTTTAAACAATAGAAATCTCTAAAGCTTGCAATGCAAGTGATAAATAGTGATGAATGGAATAGTAATAGCAAGATGGAATTCCAGTTCTCAAGAAACAGTATTGAGAAGGGCTTTAAAAAAGGCAAACAGCTTTTTGTAAATGACTTCCATGGACGTACAGATGAGGATTTAAAGATTTTACATATTTGCTTCAATTTTTACTAATATATGAAGCCATATGTTTAAAGAGATACTTGAATAATTTGGAATTTTAAGATACCGGCTTAAAAGAGTTTACAGAAACATCTTTGTACAGAGGCTAACCTGAAAAGAGGTCTCATTTAGTTTTTTTTAAAGTTTATTTTTATAATAGGCAGAGGGGGGAAATCCATTGGAATCTCCTTGAAGTTTAGAGCAATATAACCCACTGGATTGAAGAACTCTTGGTTTGTCATCAGGACTATAATTCACATAATTTGAGAAGATTTTGAACTAATCTGTAGTGTTTGGACCTCAGGAAAAATTAAAACGGAGAAAATTCTGTGTTGTGGAAGGATTTTGCAGTCCTCTGTTAGTAATGTCCACTGATTAGGTAGATGCATTCAGTTAATCCATAATCCTCGTTTTTTCCCTTAATGAAGTATCCAGTGTAGAAGGTACTTCTCTTTGCTTTCTGAGAAATACCTGAATGAACCCCTCTTTCCCACCCCACTTGAAATAGACCTCTTCACTTATAAAAAAAATAAGGAAGGCTAATAAGAAAGTGTGGTTTTTAAGAAAAGAAATTTAATTTTAGCCTTTTCACTAGGAAATAGTCACATTTCATTTTCCTTCTTTATAAAACGGGATTACTACTGGCCCTACCTCATAAGGGTATTACATAAGAACTAATTTGTATCTGTTTCAAATCTCGAAGTACACAGTATCATAGATGAGAGTATTTATAACTTTTATTAGATGCTTAAAGTTCAATTAAATAATTTTGATGTAAAAACAAAGGCATACACTTAAAAACAGACTAAGAACTTCCATATTTTTAAACAAGGCAGTTTTATAGTCTTTTAAGATTCAATACAACTGCTCCTGTTTGTTTCCTTTTGTTTAAACTGAGGTTTTGGAATATTTTGTGTGAGTAGGTAACCTCTAGGAGTCAGAAAAGGTTGAAATATGTTTTCTAACTAAATGCACTGCACATTCCTGGATCAATTTTCAAAGACTGGTCAAAACCTGCTGTGTTAAAAATAATAACATATGCTGTTTTTCATCAGGTTTGTTGATGATGTAAATAAAATATGTAAATATTAGTAAATGTTAATATTCATGTATTTTAAGTTAAGGTTATAAAATTTGTCACAATGTGATTTTTTTTTATTCAAGTAAAGAAAAGATGTGTGCAGCTATTTTGAATATTGGTTTATAAACATTCATATTCTTTATTAAATGAACTTATAGTTGTTTGTGTTTCATTTCACTGCTATTAACCTGAAAGGAACTGTTCAAGGGACTGGAATCCAGGACTCTGTGGTTCCAGAGCCTGTGTACCCCGTTCTGTTATGCTGCGTACATCAAAGGGCAATACAAGGTGAGAGTCAGTTGAGAGCCTTAGGGACTTACGAGAGGAAAATCATACTAGTTACTCTGGAGTAATTATCAGTACTTAAAAGATTTTAATATTTTAAAAATATTGTAAAGGCAGACTAATAATTTGAAGGTATTTTTAAGAATTTACTTTTATAAATTATCCTCCTTACTGCTGACTTAATAAATGACATTTTTGTGGTAATTTCCCTTCATCTTTGCTTATGCAAATGTATTTTCACATAGTGGAACCCATAATACCCAGTTTAGCATTTGTCTTTTTTCATTTAACTTTATATGGAAATTTTTGCAAGTTGTTTGGTTTTTATAATTATTTTATTGACTCCATAATGATTGAATTGATATAACCATCTCCCTATTAGTACTGGGACTTCCCAGGTGGCGCTAGTGGTGAAGAACCTGCGTGCCCAGTGCAGGAGATGTGAGAGATGTGGGTTCTGTCTCTGGGTTGGGAAGAAGATTCCCCTGGAGAAAGAAATGGCAACCCACTCCAGTATTCGTGCCTGGAAAATCCCACGGACAGAGGAGCCTGGGGACTACAGTCCATGGGGTTAGAGAGTCGGACACGACTGAAGTCACTTACCACCTTAGTACTAGACTGGGACGTATATGGTTATTTTTCAGTGTTAGAATAGGCACTATTATCAATTGAGGTGTTATTACTTTTCTTTTAGATTACTTTTAAAAAAATATTTATTTTTGGCTACCTCAGGTCTTAGTTGAAGCCAGGGCTCAGTTATTGTGGCTTGCCGGCGTAGTTCCTCCCGTGTACCGTGGGATCAGAGTTCCCCTGGCCGAGGATCCAACCCCTGTCTCCTGCATTGGCAGTGCCTTGTCAGAAGTTTTTTAATTTCTCTAACAAGCAGGCAGATTCTTAACCACTGGGCCACCACGGAAGTCCTAGATAACTTTTTTAGGATAAATTTCTGAGCCTGAATTTGCAAAGGGTAGAATTTAGTCTTATGACTTAAGTGTTGTCATTTTGGGAAGATGTAGTAAAACAAAGGGAGGTAAACAAATCAACTCGCCTTTTACTGCTCCCGCCTGCAAAATACTCTTGCCTGGGGAGTCCCATGGACAGAGGAGCCTGGCGGGGGGTTGCAGAGTCGGCACAGCTGAAGCGTCTTAGCATGCCTGCATACATGCTGCCTGCAGCAAACCTCTCTCTCAAACTGGTTTCATGGGCTGTGAGAAACTGTCTCTGGTTTTGCTTTTTGAAACACTAATATTTTAAGCCAAGTTTACGGTAGAGTTAAAAAATTTGGCGAGATGGTGTTTAACTCCCTCTACCTTTGAGGAAGGTGTGCTTTCTTAGCAACGAGTAATTGGTCTAAAGAGGGATAGGAGGCTGATTAAGCCTTAAAAGAGGTATTGGAGACCTCGAGGGCGTATCTCTGGTTGAATATGGACCCGGGAAAGCCTTGATTATCAGGAGGTTTTGTAGCCAGCTGTCATCCAACCTTCTCGCCTAGTTAGGCTTAGCAGTCTGGAAATTCCCGCCTGGGTCTTTACTCTGGCTTCCGGAAAGTTCGGAAATTTGAACTGGGGGGACCCGGATGAATGCTGAAAGAGCAAGGGCTTAACAGTGTTTCCTCTCCTTTGGCCTACGGACTTTAAATACGAGACGTGGAGTTTCCAAGGAAACTGAGGCACAGGTTAACTCGCCGGTTTCAAAAAAGTACAACGGAGCAGAGGACTTTCCCTTAAGTCCCTGGGATTCTCCGCAGCGCTTCACGCTTCTGGCGTTTCCCTTCCGGTGCCGCCGACGACCTTGGGTCCGTTCTCACTGCGGAGGCTTTCATTGGGTGTCAGAGTGCGCGCCTCCTGACCTCGACCCACGATTGGTTCCTTGGTTTCGGTCTTGGCGAGTGTTTGGTTGTCTGAGCTCGCCCGGCGATTGGGTGCTGGGGAGTTGAGGGGCGGGAGGCGGGAATTCGTCCGGGTGTTGTGGAGAGGGCTGCTGAGAGCTGGAGCGGAGAAAAAGTGAAGCGGTCGTGAGCGCTCTGCTGGCCCGGGAGTAGCAGCTCGGGGAGGAAGAGAGACTAGAACCTTTCTTCTCTGCCGGGGCTCCGTTGTTTTTGCTCGTCGGTTTCGGCTTCCTTTTCTCCGGTGAAATCTGAGCCCATTCTGCATTGTTTGGGTTTTCTTCAGGGCGGGCAAGTCTGTCTCGGGGGAAGGGCGCGACGTCGGCCAGCAGGAGGGTCCCCTCTGCTTTCGTCCACCCGCTTTGCGGGCCCTTCGGTGTTGACTGGATCAGCAGGGGCTCGGGGGTCCCAGGTGGCTGAGGGAGAAAGGAATATGAGGAAGAAAACCTGGGGAGTGGGGAACCTGCACGTAGAGCAGAGGCCTGATTTTAGCCCGGGAGGGAGGGAAGGACGGCTCGAGCCAGATCGGTTGGTTTCCTCTTTATTCAGTGTGGGCGAAGCATCCTTATTTTGAGATACCTGTTGCCACAACTGGGGCGGGCGGGGAGGTTGGTTTTTAGGTTCTATGTGAGAAACTGGGCCAGTCTTGAGTTGTTGGTTTAGTTTAAGGGATGCGTGCCTGCTTAGTCGCTTCAGTCGTGTCCGACTGTTTGCGACTCCACGGACAGCAGCCCACCAGGCTCCTCTGTCCACGGGGATTCTGCAGGTCAGATATTGGAATGGGTTGCCATGCGCTTCTCCAGGGGATCTTCCCAAACCCAGGGATGGAACTGAGTCTCTTATGTCTCCTGCATTGGCAGGCGGTTCTTTACCCTTAGCGCCACCTGGGAAGCCCTAGATTAAGGGATGAGATTCCATCAAATTTCATTGCCAGAGCTTCACAGAAACACCAAATGTTAGAACTGAAAAGTACCTTAAAATAGTGGTTCTGAGCTTTTTGGGGACACATAAGCTACCGTAAATGTTGTTATTGGCTTCCTAATCTGTTGAATTGATATTTAACCATTTCTCTGTCCTCAGATCGAACTGACCTTTTTTTCACTACTGCAAATAATTTCTCAGTTGATAACAGTGTATATCATTTTCTCCTCAATTTCCCATTATTTCCATAGGATATATTTCTGGGAATGAGAAATTTATGGACTTTCTCTTTAAAAAAAATGCAATCATGCACAGAAACTTGCATGCAATATCAAGAGATCACAGTCTTTGAATTACAGCTGTGGATCCTACGTTAAGAGAATATGGTTTATAAGAAGTGGGGATTAAACAAGATCACTTCCTGTGTATCAGATACTGGAGTTTAGGCACATTCTGTACATTACCTTATTTAATTCTTAACTCAGTGCCTGGTGGATATTCATAAAAACCCTATCAGGCAGATATCTCCATTTCACAGATGAAGAAATAGGCTCTGTGAGGTTAAGTGATTCACAGTGGAATTCCAATTTAGGCTTTCCCATCTTCCAAACCCATCTTTCCATTATACCCTACTGACCTTTAAAGTAAGAACTATTGAGTGCCCATTATGTACCCAAGGTACTTTCTTCCTTACAACGATTTTTAAATTAGGGATTATTACATGTAAAAGGGGCTTTCCAGGTAGCTCAGTGGTAAAGAACCTGCCTACCAATGCAGCAGACACCAGAGACCCAGGTTCAGTCCCTGGTTGGGGAAGATTCCTTGGAGGAGGAAATGGCAACTCACTCCAGTATTCTTGCTTGGAAAATCCCGTGAACAGAGGAGCCTGGCAGGCTGCAGTCCATAGAGCTGCAAAGATTTGGACACAACTGGGCACACAGCGCAAACACATAAGAATCTTAGTCTGGAACAGCGAAGAGACATGATCAGGTTAACATATCTGAGTTGTCAGAACCTGATCTAGAACCTATACTTCCTAACTCTTGGTCCACAGCTTTGGCAGAATAGGGATGCAAATCCAGATTTGTTAGATTCCAAGACGTGCTGTTAACCACTGTGATTTGTCAGGGTAGGAAATTTTTTTACTTTCATTGTTTTGTTTATACATTTATTAATTCCAATTTTTATTTCTAGGCTTCCGTCCTAGTATTAGGTATCTGTTTTTCTTTGAATAGCCTTATTTCAATACTGACTTTGATTTATGTTGCAGTTAGGAGTCTGAAGTAAACAAAGCATGATGTCTTCAGCTGAATATACAATTGGTGGGGTGAAGATTAACTTTCCTTGTAAAGCTTATCCATCCCAGCTTGCTATGATGAATTCTGTAAGTATTTTTCAGCAGTTAAGTCTGAAGATACAGGTGCTTATAATTCATAACATACATTGAGTCTATTACTTCATATTTTTTGCAGACAGTAGATGGATTTGCTGGGCTCACTGAAGAACCTCTGACTTTTGGAAAAATAATAGTGATTGCTGCTAGACTATATATCTAATTAGGAGGCAAAGGAGAGCATTCTAAAAAATGTTCCCAGCTCATCTGAAACTTCTATTTACTGAATTACTGCTTTACTGAATTACTTTGAAATACAAAGTATTTACTATCTTTTATATAGAATACTATATTTTTCACCATAATTATTTGAGACATTTCAATCATATAGAAAATTAATATACAAACGAGTAAAACCAACATACCAGCTTTGTTGAATCTTAATGTTTTGCCATATTTTACCTTGTTTACCTAGTAGCTCAGATGGTAAAGCGTCTGTCTGCAATGCAGGAGACCCGGGTTCGATCCCTGGGTTGGGAAGATCCCCTGGAGAAGGAAATGGCAGCCCACTCCAGTATTCTTGCCTGGAAAATCCCACAGACCACGGAGCCCGGTAGGCTACCGTCCATGGGGTGGCAAAGAGTTGGACGCAACTGAGCGACTTCACTTTCACTTTTCACAAGTAAGAAGATAATATCCCGAATTTATTCTTTTTCTCTTCTAGCCGTGTTTTTATACTTATATTGCATATACATGTATGCATAAACAATATTGAGTATACTTTACATATTTTTAAACTTTGCACAATGATATGATATTGTACTCAGCTTTCTGGAAACTTCATTTTGTGTTTTTTTTTCTTAACATTAATATTGTTACTGCTTTTTAAGGATTTCTGCTATAGGTTTATTTATAGACATCTAGTATGTTGAGTTCAAGAATTGGTGTTTTTTTAAAATGCTCCTTTTCATATTTGTTTCATGGATTATTTTTTAAGCAGTTGGTGTCTCACTATAAAGAAAGGAGAAACAAACTGAGATCCAAAGTACAAAGTCATCATAACTAGTAATTGCCACTTGTTTTCCACTGAAAATGGTAGATTCCTCCCTGGACCCTTGTCACAGTGGCTCCTGTGAACCACAGAGGTTGTGAACCTTCAGATGCTCTGTCCCATCATAGCACTGTTGGAAGTTCTGTGGCCGACGCAGAGTCTGAAGGCAAAAGAAATAGCGGCAGCACACCAGGCACTCCTTTCCTCCTGACCTTGTTCCCTTGTCTAACACTATGTTTAAGATGTAACCCTATTGATTGATAACTCATTTTCATTCCTTATACTATACCGTTGTATTAATATACTAGAATTTTATTCGCCCATTTTCCTCTTGATAGACGTTTAGATTGTTTACGTTATTTTGAAGTTACAAACAGTGCTGCCATGAACTTACACGTGTTGCCTTATATTCATTTGGGAAAGGTTTTAGGTATTTACTTAGGACTGGATTGCTGGAATTGGGTGTCTTCAACTTTACTAGAAATTTTTAATTTCTGTACAAAGTGGTTGTAACATTCTCAGCAATGTCCTCTATTCAGTTTTCATCAAAGATGTTAGTGTATTCTAGTTTTATAGAAATGATGGTGTTTGCATAAGTAAGGCACCAATTGCTTTTGTTTCTTTTGTGCTTGATATTCTTTAAGTCTAACATAATTTTAGGGAGAGATATGACGGAATCATGGGCTTCCCTGGTAGCTCCGTGGTAAAGAACCCGCCTGCCAGTGCAGAAAACATGGGTTTGAAGCATGGTTTAGGAAGATCCGCTGGAGAAGGAAATGGCAACTCACTCCATTATTCTTGCCTGGGAAATCCCATGGATAGAGGAGCCTGGCAGGCTGCAGTCCATAGCGTTGCAAAAGAGTCAGATACGACTTAGTGACTAAACAACAACAAATAAAGGAATAAAGTCCAGATTTAACTAAATTCTAGTTCTCCTTGCTGATGTTGCCATGTTCCCTGAACTGCATGCAACTTCTCTTCTGGTGGTTGTAAAGGAGAGAGACTTTAATGAAGTATGTTGTTTATTGATTAAAAAAATTGTTTTTGTGTTCATAGATTGTCAGAGGATTAAATAGTAAGCAGCACTGTTTATTGGAGAGCCCCACAGGGAGTGGGAAAAGCTTAGCCTTACTTTGTTCCGCTTTAGCATGGCAACAGTCTCTTAGTGGTAAGTAGTTGGTTGATATTTTCAGGTTGCTCACTGGGTCCTGAAAAAAATCTGATGAAATACTTTTTACCCAGAATGATTCAACCATGTCCTAGCTAATTTAAATATTCTCTTTTAAGATATTTCTTTTCAATCAGTTCTGTGTCTTCTAAAAGAGTTTGAGTTTAGCACAATGTGTTCACTTAATCCTAAAATAATTTTAAATGTAAGATAGTCCTTTATTTGATGATTCAGAGTATACTATACATAAGAACCTTGGAATACTTAAAGAATGATTATCAAAATAATTAGAGAATAATTTGTATGTAAAAGATTCGAGAGATGGGGCTGACATAATTATATAGCATATACAAATAGTTGCTTTTTTTGAATGAATCCTTTAGTATTGTTGCTTATCTCATAACATTAGAAAATGGGATACATAAAAAGAAAAATTCTAGTTGATCTAAAAAGAAAAATTCTAGTTGATCTTTCTACTTGTTTGGATGCCAGAGCAGAATTCTGTCGTAAGCAGAAGTTTATTATAATATTGTTTTTATGAGTTTGTATTATTTCCCATTGCTTTATTTGCTTACATATGTCACATTTACTAACAAAAAATAGCACTTAAATTTGTGAAAGACTATTTTATATGATAAATCTGAAAGACAATATTGGATACATTTTAGTTACATGATTAGATGGCTTTGACCTAAAGTATTAGAATTTTAAATTAACTATGGATATGTAAAAGTATATATGTATGTGTGTATATACACACACATGCATGTTTTTTAAAAAATATTTTTGCTACTGGTAAGACTATTAAATATTAAAAGTAAATATTTTATAAGCTTTTGGTTGTCCACTTTGTTTCTTACTGATGTTTATCTTTGGTGAAAATGAGATTATCTGTTAATGAAATTTAATGGGAGACTCTGGAAAATGTATTTATGTAGTGAAGATGGGAAACTAATATCAGTACTGTGTATAGAAAATAAAATACATTATTCAGATTTTTTAATATCTGAATTATATTCTCATACACTGTAGAAGTATTACAATTTTGTATTTAATTATTAAAAATTACCTGTTTAATTTGAATATTGACTTTAAACTGTGTTTTGATACAGATTCAAAAATGATATTATGAAACATGTTTTTTGAAATAGAAGTATAATGTGGAAATGATTTAACCCTTTTTTGTTTACATTATTATTTACCATATTGAACTTTCAAGTTCTTCAGTTAGGAAAATAGCAGTAATTAAGAATGTAAGTAGTTAAGAATATACTTTAGGTATACTTAGTGTTTTGATATATCTCAGTAGTGGTTGTGCCTTTTTTACATTATTAATCTTTCACTATCATTAGATTTTTCTAAATCATGTAAATTTGTTGTTAGCGTCTCTGTATATGTTTCTGGCGTAAGTGTTTCTCTCCTGTCCTGTCCTCTTCTCTCCTCTCTCGATGCTGCAGACTGTGTGATCAGCTTGTCCAGATTTGCCAGGTAGTTTTCTGATTTTAGCCCTGAAATTCTGAATCCTGGGAAACCTCCTAATCTTGGGCAAAAAAAGGGTTAGTTGTGTACGCTAGCTGTAAAGAAAGATTAATGTTTTTTTAATTAGAGATTCTTTCATTTCTAGGGAAGCCAGTGGATGAAAGCTTAAGTAAGAAAACTGAAGTACCCTTGTCGTGTTGTTGTACATGCCATTCAAGGAACTTTGCAAACAGTGACGTGCACCAGCGAACTTCGTATCATTTCAGCAGTCCAAGTGCACCACCTTCTGAAAGAAATGTCACTTTGTCAGGGTCTCAAGGTAGTTTATATTTTGCCTGGGTCTGTTGGTATCTGTGATAGGAATGTTAATGATTGCTGTTATGATACCTAATGTAGATAAATTTGGTTAGCATAATTGGTTATGTATTTCCACCTGATTTCTCTGGAATTATTTTAAATAGTGCATAGAATGGTCAGAAATCCTTGGACTGTTTTCTTGGCCTCACTTTTAATTGATTCAAACATGTTGCTAAAATAAACCATTTTTAAAGAAGGCAAGGCAAAATTAGTGATACTAGAAACTGATGTTATTTGTAGGCAGTATTATTAGTTATATGATAGAATTTTATAAAACATATTGATCTGTAAGCATAATACAAAATCTAATTAGCCTCACTTATTCTTGGTAAGTTTGCCTGAACTTCTGAGACCAGTATCCTTTTTGAGAATCAGCTATGTTTCAAGTATGGTCCTTAAATGTGTGTGTGAGTCACTCAGTCATGTCCTACTCTTTATGACCCCGTGGACTGTAACCTACCAGGCTCCTCTGTCCATGGAATTCTCCAGGGAAGAATATCGGAGTGGGTTGCCATGCCCTTCTCTAGGAGATCTTTCTGACCCAGGGATCAAACCCAGGTCTCCTGCATTGCAGGCAGATTCTTTACTATTTGAGCTACCTAGGGAGTTCTTACTAGATTTATTTAAGAGAAATATATTATTAATAACATAGGGTTATTAATTTAAAGATATTTCTTGTGCTTTGACTGTATAGAAAAGATGGATTATTATTTGCCTAAGTCAGAAACCTAGGACACATCCTATACACTTTGCTCTTCCTTATTCCCCCATATAGATTTCTTATCTCCATTGGTATCTCCTAGTCCAAACTATCATCTCTTGTTTAGAGCATGTAATAACTCCTTTCCTGCTTTCACTCATGCCATTCCTTAACTAATGGCAATCAATAGCTGGGAGAAAAGAGGTTGCCATGATTGACTTATGTCTACACAGTATCCACTTTCTAAAATCAAGGATGGATTCATCTTCCACTGAAGCACTTGACTATAGAGGATGTTAGCTGCTTGAACTGAAGTATGTTTCTGTTGGGAATGAGGACAAGGAAGCGGACTAGGTACTGGAGAGGTGACCACTTGTTGTCTACAGGGTTTTGACTGTTAACTCTCTTGGCTTTCTTTCCATTCCTTCAAAGCGGCATGCTTTCTCCTTTGCGTGTGTTAATGTCTCTTCTGAATCAGGTTCCATCTTTAACTTGTTTACTTGCTCTTCCTTTAGCTCTCAGCTTAAATATCACTCTTTAAGGAAGCCATACTGCTCTTTCCATCAGATTAGATTTGGTTTCCCTGTTATATTCTGTCATTTCACTGTATACCTTTCCTTCATAGCACTTGTTACAGCTTATATTATCCATGTGTTTGTGCGCATCTTTTATTAATCTCTGCTTCAGTGGCAATCCACTCCAGCACTCTTGCCTGGAAAATCCCATGGATGGAGGAGCCTGATAGGCTACAGTCCATGGTACCCGCAAAGAGTTGGACATGACTGAGCGACTTGACTTCATTTACTTTCCCCTAGCAGACTGTATAGTCCATGAGATCAGGAACTATGTCATTTTTTTCATCATTGCATAACTAGCAGAGTGCCTGGCATATAGGTAGTAGTTAGATAAATACCTATTGTATGAATGAATGGAATTGATTTTGAGCTAATTATAAGAACTGTGGCTTGTTTTATGTACAGCCTGAATTTTTTTTTTAAAAGATAGCTTTATTGAAATATCCTTGACATAACAAACTCTATATATTTAAATGGTACATTTGGATGAGGTTTAACGTTAAGAGTATTTCCCTGAAACTTTCGCCAACATTAAAATAGTGAATATATCTGTCACCTTCAAAAGTTTACTCATGCTCTTTTGTTATTCCTCCTTCCCATCTCTAATTCTTCCTCCCCAAACAACCTCTAATTCATCCTCCCCAAACTCAGGTCTCCCGCATTGCAGGTGGATTCTTTTACCATCTGAGCCACGAGGGAAGCCCTGCAAACTGTTTATACAGTCACCTGTTGTTGTATATTTGAGTTGTTACTAGTTTGGGGGCTGTTATTACAAATAAAGCTGTTAGGAACGTTTGTTTATAAGTCATTGTTACAGACATATGTTTTTACTTTCCTGGGTAGTTATCTAGGAATGTAATGACTGGATCACTTATGGTTAACTTTTTAAGAAACTTCAAAACTATTTCCCAGAGTGGTTATGCCATTTTACATTCCTGCCAGCAGTGTATGAGGATTCTCGTTTCTCTACATCTTTGCCGACAGTGGTTTGGTCATCTTTTTAGCCATTCTAATAAGCTTATTGTTGCTGTTCAGTCACTGTCACATCCACCTCTTTGTGACACCATGGACTGCAGCATTACAGGCTCCTGTGTCCTCTGTTATCTCCTGGAATTTGCTCAAATTCGTGTCTGTTGAGTTGGTGATGCCATCTGGCCATCTCATCCTCTGCTGCTCCTTCTCCCTTTGCCTTCAGTCTTTCCCAGCATCACTCTTATAAGTTTATAGTGGTATCTTATTGTGGTTTTATTTCGCATTTCTCTAATGACTTGTGATGTTAAGCATCTTTTCATGTGCTTATTAGCCATTTGTATATCTTCTTTGATGAACTGTTGAAATCTTTTGCTTGTTTATTGTTTTTTCCTTATTGTTAAGTTTTAAGAGTTCTTTATACATTTTTGAGTACAAGTTTCTTTTTTTATTCAAATTTAGTTTTAAGTTTTACTTTTAGGTCTAAGGGTTAATTTTTGTATATGGTGTGAGTGTGGATTCAAGTTCATTTATTTGTCTTATGAATATCTAATTGTTCAGCACCATTTATCAAAAAGGCTGTTCTTTATCTGCTGCATTTTTTTTTAACTTTGTAAAAAATCAATTTTAAATATGTACACAACTTGAATTTTAATATAGTTGTGAGTTAGAGTTATTTAGAATAATCTTTTCAAGGATCAGATGGGGTAAATCTGGGTTATATTCTGATACTCTCTTTATATTTTTAAGTAAATTCTTTAGAAATATGTAACTTAAATATAGAAAAGCACACAGAATTCTAAGTGTATAGCTTGATGAATTTTCCCAGAGTAATTACACTCATGTAACTACCACCTAGATGAAAAATAGGACATAGCCAACACCCCAGTGGCACTTCTCATGTTCTTTTCCACTTGGTATTCTTTCTCATTATAGGCAGTTGCTATTTTCCCTATGTCATCATTGATGAGTTTTGCTTCTTCATAGAAATGGAATTATATTTGTACTCTTGTGTCTGTCAACTTTTGCCTAAAATATTTCTGAGATTCATTTGGGTTGTTGCATAAAGTAGTGGTTCTTATAGCTTTATTTTATGATATATAATAGATTATATGCCATAATTTATTAATCCATTCTACAATTGTTAGACATTTGAGTGGGTTCTTATTTTGGTTATTGATCTTTTATGAGTATTCTTATTCTTTCTGGTACAGATAGGTAAATATTTTCTATTAGATATATAGCTTGGAATAGAATTGCTACTTTTGGTATATATGATTATGTTGAGCTATAGTAGATAATGAAAACATTTTCCAAATGATTGAACCAATTTTGCACCCCTTTGCTTTACATTTAGTAGTATGTGGAAGTTATGTTGTTCAGCATTCTTTTAGCACTGGATATTTGAGTCTTTTTAAATTTTAGCCATTCTGGTTCCTTTGTGGTGTTCTTGTGAGTTTTAATTGATATTTCTCTGGTAACTAATGAGATTGAGTATCTTTTAATGTATTTATTGGTCATTTGAATATCCCCTTTGGTGAACTGCCCCTTCAAGTGTTTGCCCATTTTTGTGTTGGGTTGTTTCTAACTGATTTCCAGGATTTGTTATTGTTTTAAATATATTCTGAATATACTTAATTTCTTTATAACCTTTTATTTTAAAGATTTAACAACTTTGGTAAGCTTCTTGCAAACTCCCCTACTACAAAGACTAGGAAGATAAGCCTTTTTGTATATGCATATGATATAATTTTTTTTTCATGAATTGGAGAGTTAATCATATTTGACACATGGCAGTTTAGTTTTTCTAAAACTGGATTATTGTTTTTGGTAGATGTTCCATACCCTTTAATGAGTCCTATGAATTTGCCCCTTGGTTTATTTGGGGAAGGGAATGGCAACCTACTCTAGTCTTCTTGCCTGGAAAATTCCATGGACAGAGGCGCCTAGAGGGCTACAGTCCATGGGGTTGCAAAGAATTGGACACAACTGAGCGGCTAACACTTTTTCAGCATTGGCACTATTACCATTTTGAATAGGATAATTCTGTGTTGTAGATAATTCTGTCCTGCACATTGTAGAATGTTTAGAAGCATCTCTCAGGCCTCAACCCACTAGATGCCAGTAGTACACACCCTCCTCCCATCTTGTGACAATCAAAAATGTCTCCAGATGTTGCCTAATGTCTCTGGGGTCTAGGGTGGGATTGTTAAAACTAGCCCAGTTAAGAGTCACTGATCTAGATTTGTTTGTGGTTGTTTTACTAATTTGCCAGGAAATTGTAAAGCTCAGAATTACATGTGTTTTCTAAAATATGTATGGGAATACAAAGGACTAAGAACAGCCAAGACAGTTTTCAGGAAGCAGGTTGAGGTGAGAGGACGTGATCTGTGAGATATCCTGATTCGTTATATGTATATGGCTATAATAATTAAAACAGCATGGTATTAGTATAGTGGAAAATAGTGGAGAACCCAAGTTCCATTCTACATGTATGCTGAAACTTGATTTTTTAAATAGAAGTGCTTCTGTAGAGCAGAGGGCACAGAGGGGTTTTCCTCTAAGTAGTGAAGCCTCAAACATGTCTGACTCTGCAACCCTGTCCATGGGATTTTCCAGGCAAGAATACTGGAGTGGGTTGACATTTGACTATTAAATATCCATAGGAAAAAAATTGAAATTGGAGTCCTACTTTACTCTATACACAAAAACTCATGCCAGGTAGATTAAAGACTTAGGTATGAAAGGCAGAACTCTTAAGATTTTAGAATATAATGGGTTTCAAACTATGTTCCTAAGAGCCTAAGGAAGAAACATAGCTTATAGGGAGAAGGGGACAATGGATCAGCAAAATTTTAGGCCTTTCATTGTATTTTAGAAATCCTAAGCAATATTTCTTTAAAATATATAGTCCTCCTCAGAAAAAGCTTGAAAACCAGTGCTGCATGGCATAGATTCACTTCTTTGTTTGTGCAAACTCAAACTTCTTTTTTTGAAAATGGATCGGATCTGCTGCTCATAGGGCTTTCTCCCCTTAATAGTCTGTAAATCTTTTAAGGCCAGGAACTTTTTTCTTCATTGTTTTCCATGGTGTCTGGAATTGTATGGACTCAATATAATAAATGCTTGAATAAATGAATTGAAACTCTGGGAGTGGAGGGAATGTGTAGAGAAGACCACAGAGTAAGGAAGGTACTTTTAAGAATGCTCACGTTTTAGGGAAAGGGAGAAACCACTGTATAGGAACAGTTAAGAACGGTGTTACAAAAATTAAGGAGAAAGGAAATGTGTTTGTTATGTTCCAAAAAGACAGAGTGTTATGTTTGGCTGTATGCCTAGAGGTTATACGTATGGATTTTAGAGTCAGACAGCAAGAGTCAAGTCACATGCAGGCCTTGCCGTTTACTTGCCATATGATATGAGCATGTTACTTGACTTCTTTTAAAACCTAGTGCTCACATTTATAAAATAGGGATAATATTTGGTGATTAAGAGGTCACTGATAAACGAGATTGAGCTTTCAGGATTGTGGAATTAAAAAACAGATTTTAGGAGATTGATTCTACTGTGTTTTTAGCCTGAAGATCATAGAGAATTTTAGTAGAAAAGAAACATTAAATAAGGCACTGTAAAGAAAGATTTTTATACAGATGAAAAGTTTTTGAGATACTCTTACAGTTATATTTTTTAAGCCACATTATTGGAAGTGGTCTACAAAAGTATAAACCTATTAAAAATCAAGGCTGGACTTTTCCTCTTGAAAACATTTCTTAAATGTTTGCTCTTTGTTAAGTAAATTGAGTGATTTTAAAGATGTTTAGCATTTCATATTTTAAAGTATGTTTTGAAGTTATTAGAAATGTCAGCATCCTTTTAAAAGTTGAAGTGTACTTTATTTACAATATTATATTATTTTCAGATGTACAGCATAGTGATTCAGTATTTTTACAGATTAAAATCTGACATCCTAACTCCAGTTTTTTTTCCTGGAAAAATTGACTAAATGTAATCTACTTACACTAATTTTTTATGACTTCTTATATAAGACTCTCCTGAAAAAACTACACTGGCTGCAAAGCTATCTGCTAAGAAGCAGGCATCTATGTATAGAGATGAAAATGATGATTTTCAAGTAGAGAAGAAAAGAATTCGACCCTTGGAAACTGCACAGCAGGTAAACAGTCTTGGCAGTGAAATAATCCCATTAGTTTTGGCTGAACAAGGTAGTCAAGTATTAATTGTTTTCAGTGGCATGTGTAGAGATTAGCTGGATAGTGTCAGATATAAATTTAATGGTCAGTTACTGTAATTTCATTTTATATATTTATTCATAACAAAGGAGCTTGTTATAGTAGATTATTCATAGTAGCATGTCATTAAAGTGAAACTGAATGATGCTTATTTATATTTAAGAAATTTGATAGTAAAACATTTACTTATGGCATGTTATAATAATAGTTACTTTGTACTTTTAACTGCTCTGTTTTTTTAAGCTAATAATGGTGTTTTCTTTTGGCCAAAATACCTCTGATACAAGTATTTAGATCAGATATTTTTGATATTGATAGTTTTAATCTAATGATAAGGATTACTCTTATTGAGTTTTTATTATGAATAATTATAAAATATGTTTATTTCTAAAGACCAAAATTACTAGAAGTTTTAAATGAAATATACTTTTAATAGGTGAATAGAGTTCATGGCATTGAACTCTTATATTTTCTCATAGAGTTCATAGCATTGAGGTAGGGAGACTGGACTTTAATAGATTTAGTTACAAATAAAGATTATTAATTAGCATATCATTGTAGATAATTTTATATTTTTAATTGAATATTTTCAAAAAATATTTGCATTTTTATATAGTTTGTTCCATGTACAATACTAACTTCCATAATTAAACGTTGTTTTTAGAAATAGAATAAATCCATTTTCTATATTTGGAAAAGTACTAATTACAAATGAGGTGTGAATCTTCAAAAATTTTTACCAGCAAAATGTGTACTTACAGTTGGATGTTGTGAACTAGGGTTCAAAGTACAACATTTATTCCCTGATTTCATTGGCTTTCATTTCTTTTTTGATAGTAATGAATTATCAGTAGAAATGCTTTTTTTCCCTTCATAGTTTGAATACATAGGTTTTTGGCAAGTAAGAAAAAGCACATGTAGTTTGGAAAGAAAACAGTGGTATTTATAAAAGAAATTTAGTCAAATACAGTTTGGATTATTAGTTATCTAACAAGTAATATAATAATAGTAACCAAATAATTCTATCATATTGGAAATAATGAATATTTACATTCAAATTTTTTATTCTGTGTTTTTTTTTAAATTTAGAATGAGCTTTTCATGTTTATTTAATCTTCCAATTGGATATGTAATTGGACTTGGTATAATGCTATTCTTGGTGTCCATATGGTGGGACTATTTTATGGGAAGATCATTTTACAGTGCAGAGTTTTGACACATCACTAATTAAAGCTCTTTTGGTTGGAATTTGAGAGATATTACTGTATCCTATTTTATTTAAGTCTTGTAATAAAGTGCCTATTTGTTAGAAATTTGATTGTTACTAGTTAGAAATAGTCATTTTTTTTTAATGCTAAAAGCACACACATATAGCTGTTTTGATCTTTGAGAACAACTAGCCTCATCAAACTTTTAGTTTACAATAAACTTCAATTTGGTTCTGTATTTACAGATCAGAAAACGTCATTGTTTTGAGAAGGAGGTACACCATTTGGATGCAAAAGTTGCTTCAGGAAAGACCACAAAACTCAACTCTCCGTTAGGAAAGATAAACTCCATTTCTCCACAGAATGTATGTATTTATGACATTGTTCAGTTTAAAGAAGGCAAATGTGGTATTTGTTAATGCATTTTTGAAAAAGAGAAAGACTAGTATAATCATGAGTAGAGGAAAACTCAGAAGTCTTAAGTGCTATTACACGTCTGTGCTGTGAGAAATGGGAAACCTGTGCTCTTTGTGCCCGTTTCTTCACTTAAAAAATAAGAGAATTGAACTGAGATGAGATGAGATCTGAAAGGTTTTTTTTTCCCCTCTTGTACATTCTAATGTTTGTGAATTCCACTTCCTAAAGTTCTTTCAGTGTTCTTAGGGCATCAGTTCTCAAGGATTAGGCCAGGGAACTCCGGAGATTCCTGAGATTGTTTTTAGGCACTCTTTGGGGTCAGATGTGAAGTCAAGTGGGCCTTAGAAAGCATCACTACGAACAAAGCTAGTGGAGGTGATGGAATTCCAGTGGAGCTATTTCACATCCTGAAAGATGATGCTGTGAAAGTGCTGCACTCAGTATGCCAGCAAATTTGGAAAACTCAGCAGTGGCCACAGGACTGGAAAAGGTCCATTTTCATTCCAATCCCAAAGAAAAGCAATGCCAAAGAATGCTCAAACTACCACACAATTGCACTCATCTCACATGCTAGTAAAGTAATGCTCAAAATTCTCCAAGCCAGGCTTCAGCAATACGTGAACCGTGAACTCCCTGATGTTCAAGCTGGTTTTAGAAAAGGCAGAGGAACCAGAGATCAAATTGCCAACATTCGCTGGATCATGGAAAAAGCAAGAGAGTTCCAGAAAAACATCTATTTCTGCTTTATTGACTATGCCAAAGCCTTTGACTGTGTGGATCACAAGAAACTGTGGAAAATTCTGAAAGAGATGGGAATACCAGACCACCTAACCTGCCTCTTGAGAAATCTGTACACAGGTCAGGAAGCAACAGTCAGAACTGAACATGGAACAATAGACTGGTTCCAAATAGGAAAAGGAGTACATCAAGGCTGTATATTGTCACCCTGCTTATTTAGCTTATGTGCAGACTACATCATGAGAAATGCTAGACTGGAAAAAGCACAGCTGGAATCAAGATCGCCGGGAGAAATATCAATAACCTCAGATATGCAGATGACACCACCCTTATGGCAGAAAGTGAAGAGGAACTAAAAAGCCTCTTGATGAAAGTGAAAGAGGAGAGCGAAAAAGTTGGCTTCAAGCTCAACATTCAGAAAATGAAGATCATGGCATCCGGTCCCATCACTTCATGGGGAAACAGTGGAAACAGTGTCAGACTTTATTTTTGGGGGCTCCAAAATCACTGCAGATGGTGATTGCAGCCATGAAATTAAACGACGCTTACTCCTTGGAAGAAAAGTTATGACCAACCTAGATAGCATATTCAAAAGCAGAGACATTGCTTTGCCGACTAAGGTCCGTCTAGTCAAGGCTATGATTTTTCCTGTGGTCATGTATGGATGTGAGACTTGGACTGTGAAGAAGGCTGAGTGCCAAAGAATTGATGCTTTTGAACTGTGGTGTTGGAGAAGACTCTTGAGAGTCCCTTGGACTGCAAGGAGATCCAACCAGTCCATTCTGAGGGAGATCAACCCTGGGATTTCTTTGGAAGGAATGATGCTAAAGCTGAAACTCCAATACTTTGGCCACCTCATGAGAAGAGTTGACTCATTGGAAAAGACTCTGATGCTGGGAGGGATTGGGGGCAGGAGGAGAAGGGGATGATCCAGGATGAGATGGCTGGATGGCATCACAGACTCGATGGACGTGAGTCTGAGTGAACTCCAGGAGATGGTGATGGACAGGGAGGCTTGGTGTGCTGCGATTCATGGGGTCGCAAAGAGTCGGACACGACTGAGTGACTGAACTGAATTGAACTGGGGTCAGAAGTACTTTCATAGTGAAGTTAAGATGTTACTTACCTTTTTTTTTTTTTTTAAACTGTCTTCAGTGTTTGCATTGATGGTGCAAAAGCGAAGACTGGTAAAACTCTTGATGCTTTAGCACAATCAAGATAGTGGCACCAACCTGTATTAATTGTAATTTTCTTCTCTGTCATTAATGCATAATTAAGAAAAGCCAGTTTCACTTAAGAATGTCCTTGATGAAGCAGTAAAAGTTACTAATTTTATGAAATTTTTCACCTTCAAGATTTTAATTCTGGGTGAAGAATAGTTTCTGTAAAACACTTTCATATTCAGGAGTAGAATGGTTATCTTAAAGATATACACTTATAGTTTGAATTGTGAGCTGAACTATCACGTTTTTCACAGAACATTGTTTTTACTTCAAAAAATAACTGACAGACTATGATGATTCTTGAAAATAAAGTGAGCCTGATAAAATTTGACCTTTCTAGTGAAAAATCAGAATTTGAAAAATTGTATATACCACTGTGAGGTTAGCAGTTTTCTGAAACTTAAAAGACTTTTCTGATGATATTTATTGGTGGTGATGTTATATATGTGACTTTTTGATATTATATAATGAAATGTGTTAACATTTATTTGTAAGATCTGTAAAATCAGTACACCAAATGTTTTCAAAATGACATGTTTATTATATTACAAAATGATGGCTGGAAAAGATTCATCCAAATGCAAGGCAGACCAATGGACATTTTTCTTCTCACCATCCTTAGGCAATGACAGATTTTTTTTTTTCAGTCACTATTGGCTAGTTTTCATTGCCATAGTTTTATATGAATGGACTCATGCTTGGTAATTTTTTTTATTGAATTCCATATATTGTTAATTTTCTCTTGCCAAATACTGGGTATTGTATTTCTACAAACCCTCTTGACTTTTTTTCTGGGATGCAGTTATTACTTGGAATCAGCTTGATCCTTTGGGTCTTGTTTTTAGGATGTGTTAGGGAGGACTTGATCAGGGTTTAGTTTTGGGCTACCTCAGTAGAGGCAGCTCCTTTTGAGTCTTCTACCTAATCATGCTTCATGAATTAAGACGTTTTCTAGCCTAGTGGGAACTGGCACTGTTCCACGCTCTACGTGAGTGTCTCATTTCAGGTGGTTCTTGGCCACTGTCTTAGATTGTCTCCTCATTGATCAATACTCTACTAGATACTTGAGAGGTCCTTCTGCAGACCTCTGGAGTTCATTCTCTGTGCAGCTCTCTCCTTCCTGGTTTTATTGCCTCAGAACTTTAGTCTTCTTGATCTCCCTGAACTCTCAGTGATGTCTCTTCAGCTTGAGTTTTCTGGGCTGTATCTGGGTTTCCCTTCCTGGTGCCACAGCCTGGAGACTCTCAGCACAACAAGCTGAAACAATCATAAGGCTTAATCTCCTTTGTTTCCCATCCCTCAGGGATCTTCCTTACCCGATGTCGTGTATCTTAAAACTATTGTTTCATATAGCCTGTATTTTTTTGTTGTTGTTCAGGTAAGGGATGAAGCAAGTCATTGACAAATTCCAGAAGTGTTTAGATAGCTTATAAAGCTCCTGTTTACTTGTACAGACTTTAAGCCTTTATAAACTTTTTGCATTCTTTTGCTCTTTCTCCTCCTTTCCACTGTTTTGACTGCTCCTAATTCTTCAGGAAGCCTTCCTTGGTGTTTCCAGTTTTGAGTTAGATTCTCATCTGGAATGTTCCTTGTATTTCTCAGTTTTTGACACTTACCTTATTACTCTTCGTATCTTCTCCACCTGCTCTGAGTTCAGTTACAGACAACACCAGGTTCCTGAGTAGACTGAGACCTCCTTGAAGACTGTGAGTGCTTTACTCACTTCTGTTTCAAGCACCTAAGCTCATGCCAGGAACCTAGCTGTAGACTGAGTGAATCCATACCATCATCCCTGCCCTCAAAGAGCCTTCTTTTAAATTCTTGAAAATACTAAGTTGGGGCGGGAGGAAACTGTCAGTTATCTTCAGAGAAGCCTTGTTGGGAGAAGTTGTCTCTGTTTTTAATATTGTCAGTAATAGTATATGCTTTATGTTTGTCTCCCTTGCTCATTTTCTTTCACAGTACCTTATTGTCTTCATAGCCCTTAATGTTTGAATTTATTAGTCTACTTGTTTATTATCTGTTTGTCCTGTTAGAATGTAATGTCAATCTTTTTCACAAGTATCTCTGGTACTGAGGATTAGCATATGGCATATATTTAGCATACAGCTAAATATTTAGCATATATTTAGCATATGGCATATATATTTGTTGGTAGAATCTTACTGAATTCTTATGATGACTGTGAGGCAGGTACTATTGTTATTCTCATCTTGTAGATAAGGAAACTCTGAGAAGTAATTTGCCTAAGATCACAAAGCAGAAAATTGTGGAGTTATTATATCCTACCTAAACAATCTGATCCTCTGGCGGATGCTGTAATTACTTTATTATACATTCTCTAAAATGCCTCTCAGAAGTTCTGGAGCCATCTAAACAGTATTCTAACATCAAGATAAGGAAAAAATTATGTAGAAGCCTAAAGTTGAAAGAAATCAAGTCTAGAGTAAGCTATGATTGGCTAATACCTAAAGTAGAATAGAGAGTGATTTTACTTTTAATTTCATTTTGGTTTTTTAAAGACAGTGGACTCAAATCAGACAGCCTAGGTTTTAATCATAGTTCTGCTCTTTACTACTTTTGTAACCTTTATTAAGTTTTTAAACTATTGCTACTTCAGTTTCTCATTTGTTAAATGGGTATAGTATTTGTCTTACAGAGCTGCTAAAGGATTAAACAGTTTAATACTTATAGAGTGCTTAGACTGTACCTGGCATATCTTGACGCTTATTAAGTGGCAGGTGGTAGTAAAAGTAGCTGCAGCAGCATCGTTATGCTGCTGATAAAAGCTATTATATTATACTGGTTAATAATATAAATTTTTAAAGTTAGGTTTATAATTAATTATTTTAATTCATGTTAATGATGTTTACGACTCTACCTGTTTAGAACTTAGGTTGCTTGACCAAGAAGAGCTACCATTCTCCTGGCTGAGTAATTTTAAACTTAATTTTAAACTAAGTTCTTTGATTGATTTCTTGTTTTGGTTGTGCACTATGTTGATCATTTATTATGATCTCATTGGCAAAGTATAATTCATGTGTATTTGTATTTTTATATCAGTTTTTTTTTTTAAAAAACAAATTATAGATTTTCTTTTTTAGCTTTAGCTGATATAACTCTGCATTACCTTAGAAATGGAGTATTTTTCATAGGTAGGTGATTTATTATCTGTACCGTTAAAGATATGGGTTTCTGGCAATCTTCTTATAAATTTGAAGATTTATTGAACAAGCTAAATCTCAACTAACTCTAGTACTCAAATGGTAACATTTCACTAGTGACTTTTTACTTGTAAGAAGACATATGGGATACTTGCCATACTAATTAAGCATGCATACAGTAAATTTATCAGACACCAGACTACTTTTGCAATGACAGAAAAGACCATATGGCTAAGCTCTAATATTTATTCTCTTTTTTGCTAGTCTGTACTGAAAAGCATGAATATATAAAGTAACTTTATGGAAAACCCCACAAATACTTATGTAAAATGATGTATTATTTTCAATTTGTTTCCTAACAAAGATAGAGTAAGCAGTTGCAATAGAAGCATAATTAGTACAAAATGTAAAGTTTTAGCTAATGTGAATGTTTCTTTCTTTTATACTTTAGTAAAATGTTAGTAAATTTAATAAATTTTAGTAAATTGTTAAGAAAATCTCTAGTATTTTGTATTTTGGCTGTCATCTTAATTTTGAAAGCTTATGGTAGCATTTGTAGTAAATCTTACATGGATATTTAGCACTAAATAATACATCTCATTTTTCAGAGAACCAGGGCTAAACCTTTCCATGGATATTATATAATAAAGAATAATAGGGATGTACGTAAAGGTCATTTATTTAAAGAAAGGATTCTTTGAGTATAATAATATTTTTTTTACCTGCTAGAAATTTACTTTGGTTTCTAGTTCAACATTTTTTTCTCTTTCTCTTTTTTAATGGAGGTATAATTGACATTTAATATGTTAGTTTCAGGTGTATAGTATAATGGTTCATTATTTGTATACATTGGGAAGTGATCACCATAAGTCTAGTTAATATCTGTCACCTTACATAGTTGCAAGGTTTTTCTTCTTACGATGAGAACTTTTAATATTTACTCTCTTAGCTTCTGTCACGTATGTAATATAGTATTATTAACTATAGTTGCCATACTCTACGTTACATCCCCATGACTTATTTCATAACTGAGAATTTATACCTTTTGACCTCTCTCCTCCATTTCATTTGCTCTTCACCCCCCTCTCTGGCTGCCACTAATCTGCTCTCTGCATCTGTGAGCTTTTTTTGGTTTGTTTGTTTGTGTCTGCTTTTAGATTTTACATATAAATGTGTCTTTCTCAGTCAGTCCATTAAGTGTAATATCCTCCGTGTTCATCCATCTTGTCCCAGACGGCAATATTTCTTTTCTTTTTTTTTTTTTATGGCTGAATAACGTTCCATTTTGTGGGTATGCTTGTCTGTGTGGGGGGGGCACACGACTGAGAACGCATGCAACTCAATGGGCGCGTTTATTTTTTAGAAGAAGAGTTATTTGCATTTGCAGATTCATGGTTTAGTTCTCTTATCTCTTGTTGTTGTTCAGTCGCTAAATCGTGTCTAACTCTTTGCGACCCCATGGACTGTAGCCTGCCAGGCTCCTCTGTCCATGGGATTTCCCAGGCAAGAACAGTGGAGTGGGTGGCTGGTTCCTCTCCAGGGGATCTTCCCCACCCAGGGACTGAGCTCACATCTCCTGCACTGGCAGATAGATGCCTTTCTACTGAGCCACGTGGGAACCCCTTCTCTTACCCCTACCAAGATAAAATGTTATAGTTTTCATATATCTAAAGTCTGCAGTTGTATTATTTTCTGGATAACTTTCCCCTATAAATTAAGTGATAAATTAGTTTAATGATTTCTGTTTATTTCTAAATTTGACATTACATTTTTTATGTTTTTCTTTTAAGTTTTCTTAGTTCTTATGAAAATTATTTAGCTTCTAACCTGTGAATTAAATTGGGTAGTTGTGTTTTTACCTTCCTATTATCTCTAGTCAGCTTCCTTACTCTTCAAGGCAGAAAATGTCAATACTTCCTCTCTTGAATGAATTAACCTTCCAGTGTCCCTTGCTTTTTCCCATTCCTTACATTTTTAGATTCATGTTTTTTATACAGTTAATTCATATGTCAAATATCTAGTGAGGCATCAGGCTCCATGTGGTCAAAACATGGTTAAGAAAAAATATTATTTTTTAGAATAGACTATTACCATTCTGATGGAAAAAGCAAGAGAGTTCCAGAAAAACATCTACTTCTGCTTTATTGACTATGCCAAAGCCTTTGACTGTGTGGCTCACAAGAAACTGTGGAAAATTCTTAAAGAGATGGAAATACCAGAGCACCTGACCTGCCTCTTGAGAAATCGGTATGCAGGTCAGGAAGCAATAGTTAGAACTGGACACAGAACAACAGACTGGTTCCAAATCGGGAAAGGAGTACATCAAGGCTGTATATCGTCACCCTGCTTATTTAACTTATATGCAGAGTACATCATGAGAAATGCTGGACTGGATGAAACACAAGCTGGAATCAAGAGATTGCCGGGAGAAATATCAATAAGCTCAGATATGCAGATGACACCACCCTTATCGTAGAAAGCAAAGAAGGACTAAAGAGCCTCTTGATGAATGTAAAAGAGGAGAGTCAAAAAGTTGGTTTAAAACTCACCATTCAGAAAACTAAGATCATGGCATCTGGTCCCATCACTTCATGGCAAATAGATGGGGAAAAGGTGGAAACAGTGACAGACTATTTTGGGGGGCTCCAAAATCACTGCAGATGGTGACTGCAGCCATGAAATTAAAAGATGCTTATTCCTTGGAAGGAAAGTTATGATCAACCTAGACAGCATATTCAAAAGGAGAGACATTACTTTGCCAGCAAAGGTCCGTCTAGTCAAAGCTGTGGTTTTTCCAGTAGTTATGTATGGTTGTGAGAGTTGGAGTATAAAGTAAGCTGAGTGCTGAAGAATTGATGCTTTTGATCTGTGGTGTTGGAGAAGCCCTGGAATGCTAGGAGATCCTACCAGTCCATCCTCAAGGAAATCAGTCCTGAATATTCATTGGAAGGACTGATGCTGAAGCTGAAACTCCAGTACTTTGGCCACTTGATGAGAAGAACTGACTCATTTGAAAAGACCCTGATACTGGGAATGATTGAAGGAGGGAGGAGAAGGGGACAACAGAGGATGAGATGGCATCACCGACTCAATGGACATGAGTTTGAGTAAACTCCGGGAGTTGGTGATGGACAGGGAGGCCTCTCATGCTGTAGTCCATGGGGTCGCAAAGAGTTGGACACTACTGAGCGACTGAACTGATATTACCTTGTTCCACCACTCATACTCATTTTTCTAGAATTTATTTATCTATATGCTCTTAATAACTTTCTTGCTTTTTCGATGGTCCAGCGGATGTTGGCAATTTGATCTCTGGTTCCTCTGCCTTTTCTAAAACCAGCTTGAACATCAGGGAGTTCACGGTTCACGTATTGCTGAAGCCTGGCTTGGAGAATTTTGAGCATGACTTTACTAGCGTGTGAGATGAGTGCAGTTGTGCGGTAGTTTGAGCATTCTTTGGCATTGCCTTTCTTTGGGATTGGAATGAAAACGGAACTTTTCCAGTCCTGTGGCCACTGCTGAGTTTTCCAAATTTGCTGGCATATTGAGTGCAGCACTTTCACAGCATCATTTTTCAGGATTTGAAACAGCTCTACTGGAATTCCATCACCTCCACTAGCTTTGTTCGTAGTGATGCTTTCTAAGGCCCACTGACTTCACATTCCAGGATGTCTGGCTCTGGGTGAGTGATCACACCATCGTGATTATCTGGGTCGTGAAGATCTTTTTTGTACAGTTCTTCTGTGTATTCTTGCCACCTCTTCTTAATATCTTCTGCTTCTGTTAGGTCTGTATCATTTCTGTCCTTTATCCAGCCCATCTTTGCATGAAATGTTCCCTTGGTAGCTCTAATTTTCTTGAAGAGATCTCTAGTCTTTCCCATTCTGTTGTTTTCCTCTGTTTCTTTGCATTGATCGCTGAAGAAGGCTTTCTTATCTCTTCTTACTGTTCTTTGGAATTCTGCATTCAGATGCTTATATCTTTCCTTTTCTCCTTTGCTTTTCGCTTCTCTTCTTTTCACAGCTCTCTGTAAGGCCTCCCCAGACAGCCATTTTGCTTTTTTGCATTTCTTTTCCATGGGGATGGTCTTGATCCCTGTCTCCTGTCCAATGTCACAAACCTCCATCCATAGTTCATCAGGCACTCTATCAGATCTAGTCCCTTAAATCTATTTCTCACTTCCATTGTGTAATCATAAGGGATTTGATTTAGGTCATACCTGAATGGTCCAGTGGTTTTCCCTACTTTCTTCAATTTAAGTCTGAATTTGGCAATAAGGAGTTCATGATCTGAGTCACAGTCAGCTCCCGGTCTTGTTTTTGTTGACTGTATAGAGCTTCTCCATCTTTGGCTGCAAAGAATATAATCAATCTGATTTTGGTGTTGACCATCTGGTGATGTCCATGTGTAGAGTCTTCTCTTGTGTTGTTGTAAGAGGGTGTTTGCTATGACCAGTGCATTTTCTTGGCAAAACTCTATTAGTCTTTGCCCTGCTTCATTCTGCATTCCAAGGCCAAATTTGCCCATTACTCCAGGTGTTTCTTGACTTCCTGCTTTTGCATTCCAGTCCCCTGTAATGAAAAGAACATCTTTTTTGGGTGTTAGCTCTAAAAGTTCTTGTAGGTCTCCATAAAACCATTCAACTTCAGCTTCTTCAGCATTACTCGTTGGGGCATAGACTTGGATTGCTGTGATATTGAATGGTTTGCCTTGGAAACGAACAGAGATCATTCTTTCGTTTTTGAGATTGCATCCAAATAGTGCATTTAGGACTCTTTTGTTGACCATGATGGCTACTCCATTTCTTCTGAGGGATTCCTGCTCGCAGTAGTAGATATAATGGTCATCTGAGTTCAGTTCACCCATTGGTCCATTTTAGTTCGCTGATTCCTAGAATGTCGATGTTCACTCTTGCCATCTCTTGTTTGACCACTTCCAATTTGCCTTGATTCATGGACCTGACATTCCAGGATCCTATGCAATATTGCTCTTTACAGCATCGGACCTTGCTTCTGTCACCAGTCACATCCATAACTAGGTGTTGTTTTTGCTTTGGCTCCATCCCTTCATTCTTTCTGGAGTTATTTCTCCACCGATCTCCAGTAGCATATTGGGCACCTACTGACCTGGGGAGTTCCTATTTCAGTATCCTATCATTTTGCTTTTTCATACTGTTCATGCGGTTCTCAAGGCAAGAATAGTGAGATGGTTTGCCATTCCCTTCTCCAGTGGACCACATTCTGTCAGACCTCTCTACCATGACCTGCCCATTTTGGATGGCCCCACAGGCATGGCTTAGTTTCATTGCCAACATCCGCTGGATCATGGAAAAAGCAAGAGAGTTCCAGTAAAACATCTATTTCTGCTTTATTGACTATGCCAAAGCCTTTGACTGCGTGGGTCACAATAAACTGTGGAAGATTCTGAAAGAGATGGGAATATCAGACCACCTGACCTGCCTCTTGAGAAATTTGTATGCAGGTCAGGAAGCAACAGTTAGAACTGGACATGGAACAACAGACTGGTTCCAAATAGGAAAAGGAGTACGTCAAGGCTGTATACTGTCACCCTGCTTATTTAACTTATATGCAGAGTACATCATGAGAAACGCTGGGCTGGGAGAAGCACAAGCTGGAATCAAGATTGCTGGGAGAAATATCAATAACCTCAAATATGCAGATGACACCACTCGTATGGCAGAAAGTGAAGAGGAACTAAAAAGCCTCTTGATGAAAGTGAAAGAGGAGAGTGAAAAAGTTGGCTTAAAGCTCAACATTGAGAAAACTAAGATCATGGCATCTGGTCCCATCACTTCATGGGAAATAGATGGGGAAACAGTGGAAACACTGTCAGACTTTATTTTGGGGGGTTCCAAAATCACTGCAGATGGTGACTGCAGCCATGAAATTAAAAGACGCTTACTCCTTGGAAGAAAAGTTATGACCAACCGAGATAGCATATTCAAAAGCAGAGACATTGCTTTGCCAACAAAGGTCCATCTAGTCAAGGCTATTGTTTTCCAGTGGTCATGTGTGGATGTCAGAGTTGGACTATAAAGAAAGCTGAGCGCTGAAGAATTGATGCTTTTGAACTGTGGTGTTGGAGAAGACTCTTGAGAGTCCCTTGGACTGCAAGGAGATCCAACCAGTCCATTCTGAAGGAGATCAGCCCTGGGATTTCTTTTGAAGGAATGATGCTAAAGCTGAAACTCCAGTACTTGACCTCCTGATGCAAAGAGTTGACTCATTGGAAAAGACTGATACTGGGAGGGACTGGGGGCAGGAGGAGAAGGGGACGACAGAGGATGAGATGGCTGGATGGCATCACTGACTCGATGGACGTGAGTCTGAGTGAACCCCGGGAGTTGGTGATGGACAGGGAGGCCTGGCGTGCTGCGATTCATGGGGTCGCAAAGAGTCGGACACGACTGAGCAACAGAAGTGAAGTGAAGTTATGCTCTTAATTCTTTTTAGGAAATCCTCAAAATCAGTGAGATATTTTCATAGACACATTTTATGCTTATTCCTGCTGTTTATTTAATAAATGCTAACATTGTATATATACCTTGACAAAAGTAATTATATTCCTTGATTTATAATAGTATTGATTTGCCCAGTGTGTAGAGAAGAGTTGGGTCCAGCAGAGTGCGCTGTTGATCTTCAGATAAAGTGTTGATGTGCAAAGCCTTGGTCTGTTTTTCTTTTTCTTCTTCTTATACCACTATCTTGCTTTCTTTTCTGTCTCATTTTCTCTCCCTATCTTCACCCCCCACTGCCCTTCTTCTATCCCCACTGCCCTTCTTCTATCTCCCTTTAATGTTTAATATATTCTTTAGGATCTCAGGAGAAGATGACCAATTTATTTTGAAAAGTCATTGTTTTACAAGTCATTTTCTCATAGTTTTCATTTTATTTAAACTAACTGCTTATATAGTGGAACAATGTTTACCATGTTTTAGGAACTCTTCTGAGCATCCTGAAAATACTAATTGACTTGGTAAATACAGGTTCATGGGAGCTAATGGTTATTGCCAGTTGATTTAAGTTTTGTGTGAATTTGACAGTTTTCAAGATAAAACAAAAGAATTTAATTGAATCCCTATGATAACCTTATGTGGAAAGTATTAATATTTCATTTAATGACAGATGAGGAAATTGATTCCCAGATAGTTTAAGTTTATGCCATGAAACTGGTGAGTAGAGACTGGTTTAAAACTCAGCCATTCTGGCTTTAGAATTGATCCTCTCAACCATGTTCCTGTTCTTCTTCTGAATAGACTCTTCCAGATGACCTATAGATTAAAGACAGTTTATTTTTGTACTCTTATAGATAATATTATAGAGATAATTCATTTAAGATTCGTTGCTCTTTTAGACTCTCTCAATACCCTGTTCTTTATGATGCTTACCAAAGTTTATGATTACGGGTTTATTTGTAGGTTTCATGGTTTTCCTTGCCTCCTTGCCAGGCTGTCGCTAAGAACAAGTGTGATGTCTCTCTTGTTTGCTTTTTTATCACCAGCTTCTGGCACAGGACCTGTGCCTAGTAGGTATTCACATATTTGTTGAATAAATGAATGGAAAAATGACTAACTTTAAGAAAGTGTATTATTAACCACTGTTTCTTACAGTACATTTTAAAAGTTACAGTTTTTTTATGTCCTAGTACACAAAAATAAAAGATCAAATAATGATTTCAGGGACCAAGAGGTAAAATTGGTATTTAATATAAACAAAAGATTAGAAACAACTTTTATTTTCCATAGCTTCTCTGGGAACAAGTTGTTACATAAAATTATCACCTAGATGAAGTATAGTTTATTCAAGGCAGCAAAATTTTAGAAAACTGTTATATGCCATAAAATTAATATATTTTTGTCACAGTTAATAATAACATAGTGATGGTTTTTCAGAATATATACTTGTGCCAGGTAATTTCTATGTTCTCATATATCCTTACATCAGCTCTGTGAATAAAATAGAGCAGATATTAGTCTCATTTTATAGGTGAGAAAATTGAAGCCCAAAGATATATTATTTGATGTAATTGTTATAGGTATATTATAGAATTGTGATTTGAGCCTACTTCTAAAATAGAGTTGAATATAGATTCATGGATTATAAATGCTAGAAAAGGAGAGAAAAGGAATGGCTGGGAAAATGTTTTGTTTTCTTGTTGACTGTTGAGGAAAACAGCAAAGTTACTTGGCAAGAAAAAGAGATTTTTATTCCATATGTCTGTCATTAAAATATCTCCTTTTAGTCATCCTGCAGTTAGAGAAGGTTAAAGTATCTTAAACATTTTGTGTATTCTGTCTAATAAAGAGTCAAAGGGAGTTTTAAATTTAAAAAGAAATAGGACTATACATTGTTTGAAAAAAACCTGTATTAGTATAAACCATTACAGAGTAAAAATTACAATATTCTCCCTTAAACTATTACTCCCATCCCCCTTTCTGCTTCCCAGAAGTAAACAAGAGGACACCTTCCTGAGAATCTTTCTGGATTGTTTTGTATAAGTTTACTACAGATATTTTTCATAGTTCTGTTATAGTTAAATTTTGTTTTTACATTTAACTCTCTTTTTTATAGAGTTTATTTTAATATATGCGTGAGGCCAGCCTTTAACTGTGTACTTTTCCAAAGAGATGATCAATTGTCCCAGTGTCAAAATTTTTCCTGATTTGAAGGTTTGCTATTATCATATACTAAATTATTATATATACTTGGATTGGTTTCCAGACTTTTTTTTTCTATTTACCTTTTAATTTTTTTTCAAAGCATGTATGTGTATAATCAGAGTCAAAGAATTCTAGTGGCTTCAAACAAAAAGCAATAGACCCCTGCCCTTGTTCTAGCTGCTACCACTTCCTGCTATATGGTCACTAATTTTTAATTATTTTGCCTGTTTATTCTGATATTTATTTATTTATCTTTAAAATGACAAGCACTTACAGTCTTTTTATTGAATTTTCAGTTTTGGATAACTTCCATTTTCTTCCTACTGTCTAATTTTTTCATAACTTCTCCCCTTCAAGCCTCACAATGTTTGCTGTTTACATTATTGTAATCATGTAAGTATCATTAAAAACTGAGCCAGGTGTTATATTATGATTACACTTCTTTGCCCAAACCAGGTTTTATTTTTTCTAGTTCTAAATGTTAGTCTTGTTATTTACTTAGTTTTCAATATATCTGTAACTATTTATCTCCAAACTCTGACTGAACTTAAATTCGGTTAACTCATTCAAATGCATCAGATCAAGAATAGCCATATTTTTCAAACTCTCAATATTTAGTGAAAATAATAAAAAAATACTTTTATGATGTTGAATTTTAGTATCTATAGTTTAATGATTTTTTTTTAATACAAAAGCATTATCTATTCCTTAGCAAAAATTTGGAAATGATCAAAATGTGTATTCTGGTTACTGATATTAATCTTTAACTCAACTATCCCCTCAGTATCAAACCCTGTTATTCTGCTTGCTGTCCCCTTTTACACACACATACAATTAGTTATCAGTTTCTGTGTAACAAACCAACCATTTATTTAGCTTACTATTCTGACGGTCAGCTGGGCTCAGCTGTGCATTTCTCTTGATCTCAGCTGGGCTACTCATGCCATCCATGGTCAGCTGCAGGTCAGCAGGACAGCTTTGCTTCATAGGGTTGGTTGGCTGTTGGCTAGGACATGGGATCATGGGGTGAGAATCTCTCATCATCCAGTATACTAAACTCAGCTTATATATATAGGTGGCCCCAAGGAACATCAAGAGAGCAAACCCCAAATACCTTTTGAGCCTCTGTTTCCTAATATCCCAGTCATCAAAGCAAGTCACATGGCCAAACCCAGATTCAAGGGATGGAGTTCACCCCTTGGTGAGAAGAGGTACAAAATGACCTTGCAAAAAGGGTTTACATATAGAAATGAGAAAAATTTGTGGCCATTAATATATATGTGTGTGTGTATATATATATATATAATACATTATGCATATACTTTTTAAGAACAAAATTTGGATAGGATTTATTATTAAAAAAACTTCTTGAAATTATTTGGCCAAACTGCAAGGCATGCAGGATCTTGGTTCCCTGACCACGGATCAAACCTTCGCCCTGCTGGTGAAAGTGTAGAGTCCTAATCACTGGACTGCCAAGAAATTTCCATTAAAATTTGGACTATAGTGTATATAACTTTTACTTTTCACCTAATGTGTCATGGTTGTAGAAAAGGTTTTTAGAAATATAAATATTAAGTAGTCTATTTTGATGCGGTTTTGATCTAACTTTTTTTTTTTTTCCTGGGCCAGGAGTTTGCAAACTACAGTCCACGGCCCAGTGCCTGTTTTTATAAATTTTGGGGATCACAGCTTACATTCATTATATATTATTTGTGGCTACTTTTGTGCTACAGTGGTAGCATTGAATAGTTATGACAGATACCACATGGCTCACAAAACTTAAAATATTTACTCTTTGGCCCTTTAAAAACCGTTTACCAATCCTTGTCCTGTGCTGTTTTAATTGTGGTAAGTGAGGCCAGAAATTGGCGGCCTTAGTGTGAACCTCTTGCTTTATCTGCAGATTTACCTAAGGGCAGGGTGATAGAATGAATGAGTAATTGCCTGAGTGAGTTTCCTTCAGCTCCAATAGTTAACGATTTTTTTAAGAGCTTGTAGAAGACATAATAGTGACCTCTACAATGGAAACAGAAAGGATTATTCTCAAAAATTTCAAATCTCCATCATGCTGAATGAACTTCACGGTGAATGTTTCAGAAAGATTTGACAGTTATTTTTGTTGATTTGTAGAAACATTTAATACATACAGCAATCTAGCTGATGTGTATACACATTTAGTGATAGTGGAATCTACAGTTGCCATTTAGAAGCTTTTCACTCAATGATTGTGGGTATGGAAAAATAACTTCACCTTAGAAAACTACATGTTAATTGACCAATTTTCTGACCAGTAGATAGGCAGATAGATTTCTTTATTAAAATTTTTAAAGATTTCGACATAGTCACAGCATTATACAGAAATTAGAAATAAAGTGTAAATATATATATTTTTCCCATGAGCCATTTGATAGTAAGTTATTCACGTGATGTTCCATCACCCTGGAATACTTTTAGTGTCCATTTCCTAAAGCAAAGACATTCTTTAATGAAACCATAAAAATCAGGAAATTATAATTGATTCATTGTTATTAATACTCAGAACCAGATCAGATTTTACCCATTGTCTCTGTGAAGCTTTTATAGCAGAAAGGTCCAGATCAGAATCCTACATTGCCTGTTTAGTTGTCATTTTGTTATTTCCTTCAGTCTGGAGTAGTTCTTCAGTCTTTCCTTGTCTTTTATGACCTTGACACTTCAGAAGATACAGGCTTTCTAGAATGTCTCTCAACTTTGGGTTTTGTTATCATTAAATTACAGTTATGTATCTTTGGCAAGAATGTTACAGAAGTGATGCTGCATACTATCTATTGCATCTTATGAGGCAGCAAGTAATTTCATTACATTACTAATGATTACTTTGATGATGTGATAAATATGCTAGGCATCACTGTAAAGTTATCTTCCTTCTTAACTGAAGAGGACTTCTTAGGGTGGAACTCTGAAACTATATAAATAGCATGTCCTCATCAAACGTTCAGTTTATTCATTTTATATTTATTTTTATGGACTTATGATTTTCCATTTTATTAAGTGATAATCCATTATATGATTTGTTTAAATGCTCAAGTTGGAGTTCAGTTAAGTTGCTTCTATATTTCTGACATGTGTCTGTTGTTCTCAGAGCACTTACTTGCTTTCTGGCATAAGATGTTCTAGGGTCATCTCTGTCTTGTTTTCCTCCCCTAGACCTAGATTTATCTATTTTTCCAAAGAAGCTTGGTTTCTTTTAAATATTATTTAGAAACCAGGTTTTTTATACTGATTTTACCCATTGCTATTGGGGCTACTGTTCCAGGCCCTTTAAGCAGACAGAACTAGGCAATATGTGTCTGTGTAATATATGTGTGTGTATATACACACACAAATATATATATTTACAGATACATGTTTCTCTATTTGTATGTTAAAATTGTGTGTTCATAACAAAATATCCAATTCCAGTTCAACACCAGAGAGTTCATTCTGTTTTTTCCTTTTTATAATTTTAAATTAAAAGCCTATTCCTAGTTTTTCAAAAAGTTAAACATAGAATTACTGTATGGTAATTCCATTTCTAGGTATATATATCACAAATAATTGAAAGCACATATTGAAACACATGGGCTTCCCAGGAGGCACAGTAGTAAGGAATCCGCTTGCCAGTGCAGGAGACACAAGATGTGAGTTCAGTCCCTGGGTCGGGAAGATCCTCTGGAGGAGGAAATGGCAATCTACTCCCATATTCTTGCCTGTACACCAATGTTCAGAGCGGCATTATTCACAAGAGCCAGAGGGTGAAAACATTTATGTATCTGTTGAGAGATGGATGGATAAACAAATATAGTGTATACATGGAATATTTAGCCCTAAAAGGAAGGAAGTTCTGACACATGCTACAACTAAGGTTGAAGATACTATGCTAAGAGAAATAAGCCAGTTAGAAATGGACAAATATGGTATAATTCACTTAGAGTTTACTTTGTATTTGTGTATTGATGTGAGAGTTGGACCATAAAGAAGGCTGAGTGCTGAAGAATTGATGCTTTCAAATAGTGGTGCTGGAGAGGACTCTTGAGAGTTCCTTGGACAACAAAGAGATCAAACAAACCAGTCCTAAAAGAAATCAACCCTGAATGTTCATTGGAAGGACTGATGCTGAAGCTGAAACTCCAATACTTTGGCCACCTAATATGAAGAGCCGACTTATTGGAAAAGACCTTGATGCTGGGAGAGACTGAGGCAAAAGGAGAAGTGGGTGGCAAAGTATAAGAGGTTAGATAGCATCACCGACTCAATGGACACGAACCTGAGCAAACTCTGGGAGATAGTGAAGGACAGAGGATCCTGGCATGCTGCAGTCCACGGGGTCTGCAAAGAGTAGGACACAACTTAGTGATTGAACAAGAAATATGTTGCTGCTATAGAAGGTGAAGGTGAAGTCGCTTAGTCGTGTCCGACTCTTTGCGACCCCATGGACTGTAGCCTACCAGGCTTCTCCGTCCATGGTATTCTCCAGGCAAGAATACTGGAGTGGATTACCATTTCCTTTTCCAGGGGATCTTCCCGACCCAGGGATCGAACCCGGGTCTCCCGCATTGGAGGCAGACGCTTTAACCTCTGAGCCACCAGGGAAGCCCATATAGAAATATAGAGGCCCTGCTACAGAAATAGAACTCATTTTTGTATATTGACCATATAACCTGCGACTTGCTAAATCACTTTTTGGTTCTAGTTGAAGATTGACTCTTTTGAAGATTTTATAGGGCTTTCTAAGTACAGAGCTATATGTTTGCATTCTCTAATAAACATTATTTTACTTTTAGTATTTGGCTTTAATATGTTTTCTTGTTTTATCTTAGTGACTAGGATATGCAGTACAAGGTTGAATTGAAGTGGTGAGAGTAGACATCTTTGTTCAAGTTTCACTGGGGGAAAACCCCATTAAGAATGGTGATTGATGTAGGTGTTTCGTATATGCTCTCTATCCAGCTGAGGAAGTTTTCTTCCATGCCTAGTTTTGTTTTGTTTTTCTTTTTAGCCACACCTCAGGGCTTGTAGGATCTTATAGTTCCTTCACCATAGACGGAACCCATGCCCCCTGCATTGGAAGTGTGGAGTCTTAACCTCTAGACTGCCAGGAAGTCCCTCCTTCTATTCCTAGCTTTGCCGAAAGTTTTATAATGAATGAATGTTGAATTTTATATTTTAAATTTTATTGCATCCATTAGTAGGATCACATGGTTTTACTCCTATATCCTGTGGATGTATTGACTTACTCTCTTTGCTTTTTGCATGCTGACCCAATCTCACACTCAGATGAAAGCTGGAATAAAACCCACTTGTTCATGTTGTTGTACCCTTTTTATATCTTGCTAGATTTGATTTGTTAAGTTTTGTTGAGAATTTCTTGCATCTGTGCTTCTTAAAGATACTAGTCTTTAGTGGTTTGCGTGTGTGTGTATACATTTTATTTTGATATCAGGGTGATGCTGACCTTATGAATTGGAAGTATTACTTAAATTTTTGATAAAATTCACCAGTTAAGCTATCTGGGCCTTGCAACTTGTTTTTGGAAAGAGTTTCACTTATATATTTAATTGCTTTAATAAATATAGGACTATTCAGATTTTCTGTTGCTTCTTGAGTCAGTTTCAGTAATTAGTATCTTTCAAGAAATTTGTCTGTTTTATTCAAGTGTTTAAGTTTGTTGTCATAATATTCAAAATATTCTCTCTTAAAAAAGCTGTAGGATCTATAGTGTTATTCCCTGTTCATTTCTAATACTTGGAATTTGTATTTTTTTCTCTGTATTTTTTGATCCATCTGGATAGAGATTTATACATTTTTATTATAGTTTAAAAACTTGTTTATTGATTTTTTCTTTAATGTTTTTCCATTTTCTGTTTCACTGACTTCTGCTTTTGTCTTTATTTCCTTCATTTTGATTTTTTTCAGATTTATTTATTCTCTTTCTAACTTATTAAGATTGAAGCTTAAATAATTGATTTTGAACCTTTTCCCCCCTAAGACAACCATTGAAAAGTATACATTTCCCTCTGCTTTCTGTGCATCACACAGATTTTGTTATTATGTTACTTTTCCCTCATTTTCCTATTGATTTCTTTTTTGACCCAAAATTTATTTACAGTAAATAAACACTGAATAGTTTTTTTCCCCAGATATTTTTCTCTTACTGATTTGTAATCTATGTGATTAGAGAGCATATTTTGTATGATTCTAGTTCTTTTAAATTTAATAATCTGTTTGTGAAAGCTCTGAATTTTTACAAAGAATATGTATTCATTTATAGACTACTCCTCTGCTGTTTGGTGAGTTAGTCTATAAATGTCAGTTAGCTCAAGTTGTTTGATTGTGTTGTTCATGTCTTCTGTATCATATTTTTTTTGATCTATTTATAAAGCAGAGAAGAGGACTAAAAGTTCTATAATGGTAGATTTGTTTCTGTCACATTTATCTATCTTGCTTCCTGGAATTTAAACTCTGATATTAGAAGTTGTATATACATTTAAGATTTTACCTTCTGGGTGTGTTAACATGTCTGTCATTAAGAAATGTCTTTGTTCTGAAATCTTCTTTGCATAATTAATATAGTTGCTCTGACTTTCTTAGGATTAGTGTTTGAGTAGTGTATCTTTTTTCATCCTTTTAACTTATCTGTTTTTACATTTAAAATGGGTTTCTTATACATTATTGAATCTTCTATTTTTATCCACTCTGATAAACCCTGCGTTTTAATTGGAGTGTTTACACCTTGTACATTTAATATAATAATCAGTATGGTTGTTGTATATTTTCTATTTGTCTCCATTGTTCTTTATTTCCTTTTATAATTTTTTTGGCCTTTTGGATTAATTGGCCGTGATTTAGGATTCCGTCTTTTCTCCACCATTTTCTTCTTACTGTAACTCTGAGTTTATTTGTTTTGGAATTTCTCTGAGATTTATAATTTGCATCTTAAATTTATCACTGTACTTTCAAATATTTTACTTCACTTGCATTTTGTGAATGCATGCGTGCTCAGCTGTGTCCAACTCTTCTGACCTCATGAATTGTAGCCTGCAGGCTCCTGTTCATGAGACTTTCTTGGCAAGAATATTACGGTTGGTTGCCATTTCCTCTTCCAGGGAATCTCCTGACCCAGGGATTGAATGCACATCTCCTGCATCTCTGGCATTGGCATATACTTAACATAAAGTGTATGAAAACCTATTCCCAGCCAAACTCACCCTCTGTGATGGCCCACACTCAGTGGAGCGTGCGTCTCTCTGAATCTGAATAAATCCACTTCTTACCTAAAAAAAAAAAAAAGACAAACCTTCTCTTAGTATACTTTAATTTCCACTTTTTCCCACTATGCTTTTATTTCTACCTTCTCATATGTCATTTTTGTTATATAATTTATTTCTGTATGTATTATGAACCATAGAGTATTTTATTATTATTTTTCCTTTAAATCATCAGTTATGTTTTTGATTATGAATTTTTTATTGAGACTTTATTTTTATACAACAGTTTAAGGATCACTGCAGAATTGAAGGGAAGGTACAGATATGCCCTACCCAACTCATCCCATTATCAACATCCCCCACCAGAATGGCATGTTTCTTTTAAAAAAAAATTATTTATTTATTTAGCTGCATTGGCTCTTAGTTGTGGAATGCAGGATCTTCACTGCAGCATGTGGGCTTCTCTCTAGTTGGGGCATTCAGGCTCCAGATCATGCAGGCTCAGTAGTTGGGGTGTGCAAACTTTAGTTGCCCTGTAGCATGTAGGATCTTAGTTCCCTGACCAGGGATTGAACCCTGCATTGGAAGGTGGATGATTAACCACTGAACCACCAGGTAAGTCCTCAGGATGGTACGTTTCTTACAGTTGATGAACCTACATTGACAGGTAATAATTGCATGAGACTAGTTTACATTTCCACGTGCTAGCTATGGGTGGTGTACATTTAATGGGTTTGGAAAAATGTGTCATAACATGTGTCTGTGATATTCAGAGTATTTTCACTGCCCTAATAACCCTCTGTGTTGTGCCTATTCATACCTTCCCTCTCTTCCTGCAAACCCCTTTCAATCACTGATCTTTTTACTGTCACCACAGTTTTGCTTTTTCCACAATAGTAAATATATTTGGAATCATACAGTATGTAGCCCTTCAGATGAACTTCTTTCACTTAGTAATATTAAAGATCCTCCTTGTCTTTTCATGACTTGATAGCTTATTTCTTTTAGTTCTAAGTACTGTTGCATTGTTGGAATGTACCTTTGTGTATTTATCTCTTCATCTCCTGAAGGACATCTTGATTGTTTCCAAGTTATAAATGAATCTCTCAACATTTGTGTTAATAGATATTTGTTTTTACCTCCTTTAGATAAATACTAAGGAGCATGACTGGTTGATCATAGCATAAGAGTAGGTTTAGTTTTTTAAGACTGACAAGCCTTCTTTCAGGGTGGCTGTACCACTTTGCATTTCACCAACAATGAATGGATTACTTTTGTTCCACATCTTCATATCCTTGTCAGCATTTGATGCTGATCATTGTTCCTGATTATAGCCTTTCTCATAAGTGTGTGGTATTATCTCATTGTTGTTTTAATATGCATTAGTCTAATGACATATGTTGTTGAACATCTTTTCATATGCTTATTTGATACCTTTTTGTCTTGTTCTTTGATTTTGTTCATCAGAATTTTGTAGTCTTGTACGTATTTTAACAGTTTTATACCCAAGAATTTCATTTTTGGGGTACTAGTATAATTGGTATTGTGTTTTTAATTCCAAATAATCCAGTTGTTCATTGTTGGTATATTAGAAAGCAATAGACATTTTTTATTATTATTTACGTCTGCACTGGGTCTTTGTTGCTATGCCTGGGTTTTCTCTGGTTGCAGCGAGCAGGGGCTACTCTCTAGTTTTGGTGCATGAAAGTGAAGTCGCTCAGTCGTGTCCAACTCTTTGTGACCCCATGGATTGTAGCCCATCAGGCTCCTCCGTCCATGGGATTTTCCAGGCAAGATTGCTGGAGTGGATTGCCATTTCCTTCTCCAGGGGATCTTCCCAACCCAGGAATCAAACCTGGGTCTCCTGCACTGCAGGCAGATGCTTTACCGTCTGAACCACCAGGGAAGCCTCTCAATTTGTATACCATATATTTATTTTTCTTGTCTTATAACATTAGCAAGGATATAGTTGAAAAGGAATGGTGAGAGGGGATAGCATTGGCTTGTACCTGATCTTAGAAATCTTAACTTTCTCATCATTAAATATAATGTTAGCTGTAAGTTTTTTGTAGATAGTCTTTATCAAGTTGAGGAGGTGGCCCACTATTTCTAATTTACTAGGAGTTTTTATCATGTATGTTTGGATTTTGTCAAATGCTTTTTCTGCATCTAAGATTTCCCTATAGCTCAGATGGTGCCTGCAATGCAGGAGACCTGGGTTCAATCCCTGGATCAAGAAGATCCCCTGGAGAAAGAAATGGCAACCCATTCTAGTATTCTTGCCTGGAGAATTCCATACATAGAGGAGCCTGGTGGGCTACAGTCTATGGGATCACAAGGAGTTGGACATGACTAAGTGAATATGTGGTATTTCTTTTTTAGCCTACCAGTGCGTGATGGGTTACACTGATTGATTTTCAAATGTTGAACCAACCTGTATAGCTGGGGTAAATCATACTTGGTCATGGTTTATAATTCTTTTTACATATTGTTGGATTCAGTTTGATAATATTATCTTGATATTGTTTAATGAGGATTTTTGCATTCATGTTCATGAGAGATATTGGTGTGTAGCTTTTTTTTAATATCTTTGCCTGACTTTGATGTTTGGGCAAATACTGGCCTAATAGAATGAGTTGGCAGCATTCTTTCTGCACCTATACTCTAAAAGAGATTGTAGAAAATTGGTAGAATTTCTTCCTTAAATATTTGGTAGAATTCACAAGTGAATCTGTCTAGGTGGTGCTTTCTTTTTGCAAGATTATTAATTATTGATTTAATTCTTTAGTATATCGAGGCCTATTCACATTGTTCATTTCTTCTTGTGTCAGATTTGGCAAATTGTATCTTTTAAGGAATTGATCTATTTCATTAGGTTATCAAGTTTGTGCACATAAAGCTCTTCATTGTAGTTTTTTTTATTATCTTTAGTGTCCATGGGCTCTGTAGTGATGTCCCTCTTTCATTTCTGATACTAATAGTTTTCAAAAATTTATTTGGTCATGCCAGGTCTTAGTTGTGGCATGCAGGATCTTCAGTCTTCTTTGCAGCCTGTGAGCGCTGTAGTTGTGGCTTGAGGGCTGTTTTAGTTGTAGCATGCAGATTCTTAGTTGTGACATGTGGGATCTAGTTCCCTGACCAAGGATCAAACCCAGGACTCCTGCAATGGGAGCTTGGAGTCTTAGCCAGTGGACCACCAGGGAAGTCCTAATATTAGTAATTTTTGTCTTCTCTCTTTTTTCCTTAGTATTCTGGCTAGAGACATTGATTTCATTGATCCCCACCCCCCACCCCCACCCCGAGAAGTGGGTTTTGGTTTCAGTGATTTTTCTCCTTTGGTTTTCTTGTTTCAATTACATTGATTTCTGCTCTATTATTCTTTTCTTTTCTTCTGCTTAATTTGGATTCAGTTTGTTCTTCTTCTAGTTTCCTAAGGTAGGAACTTAGGTTACTGACTTTAGATCTTTCTTCTTTTCTATATATGCTTTCAATTTCCCTCACAGCACTACTTTGACTGCCTACCATGTATTTTCATAGGGTATGTTTTTATTTTCATTTAGCTGAAACTATTTTTAAATTTCTCTTGACTTCTTTTCTTTGATCCATGTGTTACATAGTTGCATGTTGTTTCAGTTCAGTTCAGTTCAGTCTCTCAGCTCAGTGGTGTCGGACTCTTAGTGACCCCATGAATCGCAGCACGCCACGCCTCCCTGTCCATCACCAACTCCCGGAATTCACTCAGACTCAGGTCCATCGAGTCTGTGATGCCATCCAGCCATCTCATCTTCTGTCGTCCCCTTCTCCTCCTGCCCCCAATCCCTCCTAGCATCAGAGTCTTTTCCAATGAGTCAGTTCTTCTCGTGAGGTGGCCAAAGTACTGGAGTTTCAGCTTTAGCATCATTCCTTCCGAAGAAATCCCAGGGCTGATCTCCTTCAGAATGGACTGGTTGGATCTCCTTGCAGTCCAAGGGATTCTCAAGAGTCTTCTCCAACACCACAGTTCAAAAGCATCAATTCTTCGGCACTCAGCTTTCTTTCACAGTCCAGCTCTCATGTCCATATGTGACCACAGGAAAAACCATAGCCTTGACTAGACGGACCTTTGTTGGCAAAGTAATGTCTCTGCTTTTTAATATGCTGTCTATGTTGGTCATAACTTTCCTTCCAAGGAGTAAGCGTCTTTTAATTTCATGGCTGCAAATATCATCTGCTGTGATTTTGGAGCCCAAAAAAAGTCTGACACTGTTTCCACTGTTTCCCCATCCATTTGCCATGAAGTGATGAGACCAGATGCCATAATCTTTGTTTTCTGAATGTTGAGCTTTAAGCCAACTTTTTCACTCTCCTCTTTAACTTTCATCAAGAGGCTTTTTAGTTCCTCTTCAATTTGTGCCATAAGGGTGGTGTCATCTGCATATCTGAGGTTATTGATACTTTTCCCGGCAATCTTGATTCCAGCTTGTGCTTCTTCCAGTCCAGAGTTCCTCATGATGTACTCTGCATAGAAGTTAAATAAGCAGGGTGACAATATACAGCCTTGACGTACTCCTTTTCCTATTTGGAACCAGTCTGTTGTTCCATTTCCAGTTCTAACTGTTGCTTCCTGACCTGCATACAGATTTCTCAAGAGGCAGGTCAGGTGGTCTGATATTCCCATCTCTTTCAGAATTTTCCACAGTTTCTTGTGATCCACACAGTCAAAGGCTTTGGCAAATGATAAGATACTGGCTCTAGTAATACCCCAATTGATTAGGCTCTGGTTAACTAGTGTCCCCTGAGGGCAGGCTTTGTTAAGAAAACCAGAGTGCTCTGCTATATTTCAAAAGGGTTTCCTTCCCCCTCCCGTTACTGGGAGCACAAGGGTGTTTTTCTCTGCTGTGTGTTGAGGGAACCTGATCTGGCTCCTAGACCTAACTCTCACAATATTTGGGAGCCCTCCATGACTAAGTGCCCTAAGTCTTTAACTAGGAGAGTCATGCATATTGAGCCCGTAGCAGTTCACCATTTACAATTCAGGCTTGGTTAGCCCGGCACTTGTTCCTGCACTGGTTTCCATTGGTATTGCTGCTCCGTCAGGCTGTTACTTCCTGTATTCACCTGTCTCCTAATCTTAAAGGCAATCATTTGTCCTCCCCTCTCTTACAAATCCAGGAAAAGTTATTGATTTTTCAGTTTTGTTGCCTTTTACGTGTCAGCATGGAGTGGTGACTTCCAAGCTATTTGTATCAAAAATGGAAACCAGAAGTCTACCTCCATTTTTTAAATAAATCTACAAATCAGGAAAATTATTTTTTCTTCATCCTCTTATTTGCTTTTTCTAGTTCCCTTCATCCCTTTATGTAGATTCAGGTTTCTGTATTGTATAATTTTTCTTTTAGCTTAAAAGGCTTCATTTAACATTTGTAGTGCGTCCCTGCTGGTAACAGATTTTTCTGTTCATTAAAAAAAAAAATGTGATACAGTGTACATAACAAAACTTGCCATTTTAACCATTTTTTATGTTCAGTTCAGTGGCATTAAGTCTATTCACATTGTTGTGAATTCTTCTGTCTTGCCAACTGAAACTCTGTACTTAACTAAACAATAACTCCTGTTCTCCCTTGCCTCAGCCCCTTGATAACTACCATTCTCCTTTCTGTCTGTGAATTTAACTACCCTGGAACCTCATGTAAGTGGAATTGTACAATGTATGTCCTTTTGTATCTGAGTTATTTCATGTCTTCAGAGTTCATCCATGTTATAGCATGTGTCAGAATTCCCTTTTATGATTAAGTAATAGTCTGTTCAATGCCTGTATACCACGTTTTGTTTATCCATTCATACTTCAGTGGTCATTTGAGTTGTTTTCCTCTTTTGGCTATTGTGAATATGCCAATGTTGTGAATATATGAATGCTGGTGTACAAATATCTTTGTGTTCATCTCTGCTTTCACTTCTTATGGATATATACCCAGAGGTGGGATTACTGGATCAAATGATAATTCTGTTTAATTTTTTGAGGAATTTCCATCCTATTTTCCACAGTGACTACACTATTTATATTCCTACCAGCGATGTAGGAAGGTTCCGTTTTCTTTTTTTTTTTTCCCCTGGCTGTGTCAAGGTGTGTGGGATCTTATATCCCTGACCAGGGATTGAACCTGTGTTGCCTGCAGTAGAACACGGACCCCTAATCATTGGACCACCAGGGAATTCTCAGGAAGGTTCCAGTTTCTTCACATCCTTGCCAAGCACTTGAAATTTTCTATTCTGTATTCTGTTTTCTTTTAAAATTATAACCATCCTAATGGATGTGAAATGGTATGTCTTTGTGGTTTTGGTGTGCATTTCCTAATGATTAGTGATGTCAAGCATCTTTTCATGTGCTTATTGTCCATTTACAAATCTTCTTTCCTCATTAGTTAAGTATCTGTTTGTTTGGTTGCGCTGGGTCTTCCTTGCTGTGAGCAGGCTTTCTCTAGTTGCAGCGAGTGGGGCCACTCTTTGTTGCAGTACCCTGGCTTCTCGTTGGGCTGGCTTCTCTCGTTGCAGAGCACAGGATCTAGGGAGTGTGGCTTTCCTAGCTGCAGCACAGAGGCTCAGTGGTTGCGGCTCAGGGGCTCATTAGCTATGCTGCACAGGCTTATTAGTTGCTTGGTGGCAACTAGTGCTGCTTTAGAGGCTTATGTACTGATAAATGTGTCTGCTAATTTTTTTTAACAGTGGTGAAAGGAGCAAAAATCTCTTTCATTTATAGCATTTTGGTCAGTATGTAGAAGATGACATCACAGGATGGCTTTGTTTTCTCATTTTAAAAGATTAATTGAAAAAAAGTTAGAAAAATGCCAAAATACTGTATGATAAAGGAGAAAATAAAAATGTCAGACAATCCCAAAGGATTTTTGAAGTAAAATATACAACTGCAAATATCATAAGGGTTCAGTTGGATTAATTTTCACCAACTAAATAATATATCGTTTTACCACCGTTCCTGTATTCCTAGGTTCTTTTTGATTCATGGCTTGATTGTTTAGATTTCATAATCATGTAGTTTTATTCAAGGAAAGTACCTGCTATAGCATATCAAGAGGCACATGATGCCAGTTTGTCTCCCTACTGCTAATGTTAAAAATCGACTACTTGGTTAAAGTGGTGACTACCAGGTCTCCATTATAAAGGCATATTTTTCTTTTGTAATTAAGAAGTAATCTTTGGAGTGATACTTGGAGTCTATGTGAATATCTTGTTTCCCAACATTTACCCAGTGATTTTAGCATCCATTTATGTACCTTGTAGGAATCAACTATTACATGGCAGTTGTAAAATAATGATTTTTAAGATTTTATCATTCTATTTACAATTTCTAGCTGGCATTCTTCTCTAAGGAAGAACTTTCCTTTTTCTCCCCCATTTCCTTTCTTTGATTCTATTTTTCCTTTTTTTTGTTGTTGAATCAATAAATATCCCAGGTATTTCTCATGAGGTTGGTCAGTGTGACTACTCTCTATACTTTGAGACTCATTGCTGTAGTCATATCTGTATAAATTGCTACTGTTCCGGGAGGACTGTTGCTCTGTACAGGTTGGTCATCTTTATATTTGTTCTTAAACTGAGAAGTCTTAGAAATATGATTGTTCTAGTATAAATTTAGATTAAAAATTATACCACTTCGGGGTGTTCTTGGTTATAAACTCAGAAACTGAGGCAGCTGTGTTAAGGAATTCCCATTTACAGTAGGCAAGAAAGTAAACAGTAAGTGGAGAGTAGGGTAACAGACACTTATGGTATCAAAAAACAACCGTGAAAAGGATCTGTCTTAATGTGCTAGCCCACTGCAGTTTAACATATTGCTTACAACCTTCACAATAGAATTTGAGTGACTTCAGTTACACATTCCAGGAGACTGGCAGTCTGTTACAATCAGAATCTGAACTTTAGAGCAGGCTAATTTACAGCGCTGGGATGAAGAAAGTTGTGGATTTGTATTACACACTCTCACCTGACACCGTATCTGATCCCTTACCTGCTGATTGACATCTTGAATGAGCTCTTTGAAGCAAGTTCCAGCTTAATTAAAACGTTTGCTTGGTTAGCAGTGATCTGTGAAAGCCTGTGATAAATATTGAATCAGGTTCACCTGCTGGTTGCTGAGAGTAGATGAACAGCTGCCTTGTGCAGTTTAATCATGAAACTGTGGCAGTAGAGTACTACTGTTTGAATTTTTAAAAAAGAATAGTTGAAACAGTATAGTTATGTCACTTTTGCTATCTTAACTAGAGTGTGTGCCTACGTGAGATTTTGCACATCAGGCATTCAGTACCTCTTTGGATGGCGTGGACGACAGCAAATGGTTGATAAAGATTAACAGTAAACCTTCTTTCATATGCCTCAAAGTATAATTCAGTATTCACTGACTTGTTTTTACCACTAGTTCTTCATGTGCATGATGTTTTCAAATAAAAAAGGGCAGTATTTTGCTTTTTTTTGGGTCAAGTTAAATGGTAGATTAAAAATGATCTTGCTAAATTAAAACTTTAAGATTTAAAGTTATGAATTCTAACTTCTCACAAATTTATCATGAATTTTGTAGCCACTTGAAGAACTTCAGATTTTATTTTTTCATCTGTAAAATGGAATTAGAAATAAACATTAGTGAACTAAATGTTATAGAATTTTGTTAATTTTGCATAACTAACAAACCTTAAAAGAGAAATTAATTTACAAGCAGTAGAGGAATCTTTATAAAATTATCTTCTTTAGACTATCAACTTGTTTATTCCTTTGCAGAATTAATGTGACTAAGTAAGTTCATTGTAAATAAAATGCTATTTCTATTTTATTTTCTTTGTAAAATCAGACATAAATTCTGGAATAAAGTCCTCACCCAAATAAGTCGCAGTCTTCTGTGAGCACATAATGAGAAGTTATGGACTCACTTTCTAAAAATGCATACAAAATTGTGTTTGTAGTTTCCGGGTGATCCCAAACTCTCTCCTCTGTAACAATAGTGAAGTCGCTCAGTCCTGTCCGACTCTTTGTGACCCCGTGGACTGTAGCCTACCAGGCTCCTCCGTCCATGGGATTCTCCAGGCAAGAATACCGGAGTGGGTTGCCATTTCCTTCTCCAGGGGGTCTTCCCGACCCAGGGATCAAACCCGGGTCTCCTGCAGTGGAGGCAGATGCTTTTAGGAGTCTATTTCCTAATCAATTAAGTTGACAATTTTGGTCACAAGAGATTAAGATGATAGTTGTTCTGTTAGGTATTAAGCTGCTGAGGAGCAACCGGTGTATTTGCTATTTTAGGTTTCATTTGAAGCACTTTTTAGCATTTTCCAGTGTTATGTACTACGTTCCTTAGCTCCAAAGATTATCTACTGTAGTGGGGATTCCTAATTTTTTACCTAACGTTTTTATAGTTGTATTCCTATCATCAGTTTGTGTGGAAGTTTATGGGGAAAATAAAATTTTATTTAAGTCACACTTAACCTGCTCAACAGTTTTTTTTGATCTTTATCTATGTTGATACACAGAACTCTGGTTCGTTTTTTTTTAAATTATTTACAGTATTCCATTGATAGACTCCACAATTTATTTACTCATTCTTTTGCTGACACATTTAGCTTCTTTTTCTCACTGTTACAACAGTGCTACACAGACTATCCCTATTGTATCTCTCTGAATCTGCAAGTCTGTCACTAGCAGGTATGACTAGCAGGCTCATGCTGGGCCCAAGCATCTGTATATATTTCATATCACTATATCACAACTTGTTCTTCAAAGTGATTGTGTCACTTTATACTTGGATCAGCAGTGTTTAAGAGTTGCTGTATATCTTTTCTGACACCCAGTCTGGTGGATGTAAATGAAATACAAATTAGGGTTTTAAATGCATTTTCCTAATTTGTTTCCCTGGTGTCTCAGATAGTAAAGCATCTGCCTACAATGCAGGAGACCCAGGTTCAATCCCTGGGTGGGGAAGATCTCCTAGAGAAGGAAATGGCAACCCACTCCAGTATTCTTGCCTGGAAAATCCCATGGATGGAGGCACCTGGTAGACTACAGTCCACGGGGTTGCAAAGAGTTGGACATGACTGAGGGACTTCACTTTCTTTCTTTCTAAATGAAGTTGAACATCAGGTTGCACGTCTTTTCAGATGTTTGTTGGGTTTTCTGCTTTTCTCTCCTGTGATTTTTTTGTTCTTGGATTCTTATTCTTATATTGGGTTTTTAAAAAATTGGTTTGTTGGAATTCTTTATGTGTTATGAAGACTGATCCTCAGTTGGTTATGTATAGCATATGTATCTTCTCAAGATTGTTTTCAGTCTGTTGTGCTTTTGGTGTATTGTTTAAGAAATCCTTACCTATATTGAGGTCCTAAAGATCTTTTTCTGTATATAGGGACAGAGATTTTATGACCCATGCAACCTAGAATATTTCCTCTGTGGTCCTTTGTAGAAAAAGTGTGACGCTTGCTCTAAACAGTCTCTCAACTGAAGAATTTTTGTTTTTCGCCCTTGTGGAACATAATCTCCATCTTGTTAGAAAATATTTGACTTAAATGTCAACTAATAATAAGTTAAAATGACTTTTATGAAGTAAATTTTATAGCTTATACTTAAGAATATTTTGTAGTTGAATTCAGAAAATAATGCACTTAGAGTACTAAGTGAAACTGGTATTGATAATCTCCTATAACACACCTTGTAGAACAATTAAAAAGTGAAGATCTCTTTGTCGGTGGAATGAAATAATCTTTGTCATTGTCTTCTATTTGGCCTAATAATGTCAGGAATTCTAATGTTTCCTGAATGAATGAATGGATGGATGGATAGATGAATGAATGAGATAGTCCATGTAGAGTGCTTAGCACAGGGACAACCTTAATAAATGATAGTTATTAAATGAATATATCAGGATATGTGTTTGCCACTCACAACTAAAGTGGCCCAAATATTAACATAACAAGATGATTTTTCTTTTTGTTCTTGAAAAATAAAAAAATTGTCCTGTACTTTTTTTTAAAAGCTAACCTTTTTATTTTGAAATAACTTTTTGATATGTGGAGAAGTAAAATTTGGGCGTCAATTAAACATCTACAGATAAATAAAATGTGGTACATGGGTACAGTATTTGGTTTAGGGACATTAGTCACAATCCATCAATTTAAGTTACAGTTATATGCAAAATACCATGCTCAATGAATGAGTGTATGAAGTAACATAAGACATAGTTTCTGTCCTCAGGAATTTGCAGTGTGGTTGAAAGACAATGCATGCACATATGGAAAAGTATGTTACTGTTTCATAGACCTAGTTTTATCTTTATTTCATGCAGATAAGCTTCTTTCTGGTCTTTCCCCCTCTCTACTTCTTTATGTGCTAATTTTTCATATTAAACATCCTTTTATGCTTACTTTTAGAATTCATTTCATAGACTCTGTTTAGATACTCCCCTGATTTATGAATTCACAAAATAACTTTTCTGACATTTCTAACTACTCCTTTATTATTATCCTTTTTTAGGCATATTTAGTCACCATGCTAATTTTTATTTTTCCAAGTAAATATAGTAATTTTAACATAGTAATTTTCATTGTTGTTCAGGGGAAAGGTTGGCGAGAGCTATGAAACTTTAGAGGTTGACATAGTTATCTTAATCTACTTATACTTTTGATTATAACCTTGTGAAAGGAATAGTGGCAAGGACTCAGAAGTTGCCCTTTCAAGATCAAATATTATATTCATTCTTTATCCTTTCAAAACCCATTAATGTATATCTATATAGCCTGATAAGAGAGGGAATAAATAGAAATTGTTGGACACAAAGATAATTTTCTAAAATCCCTGGATGCTCCTAAGAACAGTTTTTGGCTATTGTAGATTTGAAATGTATTTTTAAACAGTTGACTCCTACATGTGGAACTAATACAACTGTCACATCCACATCTCTTATGATAGTAGATTTTTGGGGGGCTGTTATTTGGGTTAAGTTTTCTTGCCTTTTGTTGAAGAAAAGGAACTCTAGACAGTTTCCAGCTATGGGAAAAGAAGTCATCTCTTAAAGAGATTAGTTCTACCATATGATATTGCTACTTACAGTTCTTGGAGATTTCAGGTTTGGGGAGCCTATGTGTTTTATCTTTCTTGATGTTTAGATACATTAGATGAGAAAGAATACTTTTTAATTTATTCTCCAGTTTCCTGAAACAATCTATATAAATTTAAGGAGCAAAAACAAAAGGAAAATATCCTTGTGGGAGGAAAACTTGATCATTTGTCAGCAGGAGAATTACTTGGTGAAAAATACTTAATTTTGTTCACCAGTTGATTTAAAATCCCTAGGTCAAAGAGTTTCAGAGAGAGGCCAGAAAATATTAGCCTAATTTTGAACTAGAGGATTTTATGAGTTCTTATCATTGCTGTTTTCAGGATTCTTTCTCTGTTTTCATACAAAATTGAAAGTTGCTGATTTTGGTACAAATAATTCTCTTTTGTTCCTAAATAATTGTGTTTTTTTTAAGCCTCTGTTCTATTATTGCATTCAGTGTTTTCCATCTTCAACTATGATTATACCAAATCCTTTAAATAGGAACTTCAATAGGAGATCACTTCTGAAGAAGTAATTCCTCTTTAATACTGCAAATAAATAATCAACTTTCTTAGTTTCTGTCTTCTACTCTACTTGCCCAGCCACTCACTGAAAACCATCATCTTGAGGAGTTACCCTTGATTTCATAAATGGTATAATTCAGAACACTTGAAGATTTAACAAACATAAAACATTTTAAATATAAAAATTAGTTCTGTTTTATAATTTTTTTCAATTATGGAGTGAAAAACACATTTAAGGTACATAAATAAAGCTACTCTAGTGAGAACTTTCTAAAACAAGTCCTGTATCTTTTGCTTTTGTTAGTTATGCTGTTAGTATAACATTTTAAGATAAGCAGATCCCTTTAAAAACATATTAGTGCAAATACTGCTTTTAAAATTAAAAACATTTGAATGCAAAGCAGAAAGTTATAAGACTGTATAACAGCATCCTTTTTTATTGGAAAAACATGAAAGATATATTTATATGTAGGAGGATCTGCTAGTTATATGTTGTGGTTGACTTATTTTGTATTTTTCTATAACGTTGGATTTTTTGTTTAGAAAAATAGCAGAATGAAAATAAAAGGAGTAGATCCTAAAGCTTTAAGTGGAATTCATGTTGAAAAGTATCATATCAAAAAGTATGTTTTCCAAGCCATGAGAAAAAGACTACTTTATTGAATTACTTTTAGGCTTGTGTATATCCATAGAGAATATTGTAGTGCATTGGGCCTAGCATTCTAATATTCACAATGAATTTAACTGTATCATAGGGAAGAGATATAATTGAGTGAAAAGATTGAAAATATGAAAATAAACTAATTCTGCTACCAAGAGTTACCTTAATTCTTTTACTAAGTTAATTAATTTGATCATTGAAAAGGACAAAAAGGAATTCAGTCAGAAATTCCATGATATAATTTGCATTCCATTTTCTGTGTGACCAGAAATTGTTAGATATTGCAACATATGTAACATAAACCACATGTCAGCTGTTTCCTGCCTCACTGTTGACAAGAGCCCCATTCATAACTCTTCTTTTATCCTTTCAGTGAATAAGTAATTATTCAATATAGAAGGCAGGATATTTGGAACTGGCTATTTAATGTGGCAGCACTCTGTAATGAAATCTGCTGTTACTGGCAACCTGAGAGGGGAATGTAACAATTCCAGCATGGCTGTAACTTTATCTGCTTTGACTGACTGTTTATTTGGCACATCAGTGAACCTTTTATCCCAGTGAGTGACAGCTCCAGAAGGGTCACATTTACATCCATTCTATCATGTATTGTAATATTTAATGGTGGACAAGGTTGAGCGAGACTGAGAGTAATTCGAACTTGCTTTTCCACTGAGTTGAGGCTAAAAGACAGCTTGATCCCCAGTATTGTGGTGTAACATGCTATGACTTAGCATTTGTTTATGAAGGCTAATCTTACTGATTATAATTAAAAAAAAAAACCAGTTAAATGGAGTGTTTGTTCTACTAAACTTAAACTCTCTAGTACAAGTTCTCTTAAGCTACTGTGCTATTTAGTATTTTTCCCTATCAGTGACCATTCCTATAAACTAATCATTTCTTAATCTTTCTCTTAAAGAAGGCTGCATTCTGTCTCATTTGTATAGTAACTGAGGTTGAGAAGAGAGTAGTTATTAAGAACCAGTGTGCAGTGTGTTCTAATATATAGCATTAAGCTTTTTTTTTTTTAATTTTTGAGTTTGGAAATAAGAGAAAAGCCAGGTAAATATTATAATGTACTCTTGATGTTCCATATGGTATATTTAAGGAGCCATTTATATAACTTTTAATTATGAAACTGAATTGAGTAAAATTGTCTAGGAAAAGCTATCTTGAATGATAATTGTGCTGATGGATTTATATTTGATGACCGGTAATTGAATTTCAGATATACTTGTTTCACACAAGCAGTCTGTCTTCATTATTAAATATTAATAATTTGCATTCATTTTCATACCTTTGCTAGAGAATAGTTTTCTCTTATTGTTTTTGAGTGATGATTTAAATTCAGCTTGATGTTTCTATTCTTTATAAGTTATGTTTAAAATGCTTTTTAAAATACTGGTTTATTAAAGGATATTTGAATGGATTGTGCTGTAAAGAAAAATAGCACTCTTAAATCTAAATTTAAACTGTAATATCACAATTCACTTGAAGCCTAAGCAAAAATGATAATTGTCTTTCATTTTGTCTTAGTTTTATAATTTATGAAAGAGGAAAATTAAAATGTACTTAAAACATTTGGAATTTGAGAGTTGGAGTAGTATGTTAGAAAACAATGCAAATATGGAAACATTTGTAACGCAAGAGTGAAAGAGAACCAATTTGAAATTGAATTTGCAGTTTTTTCTTTAAAGGCAAATTTTATATGATGTGACATTATGGAATTTCCCTTTATTTGGCAACTGTGATTCACTGCTTATAGTTTTGATTCCATGAAAAGTTTGATAAAAATTTTATGGTAGTCCAGACATTAGTTATCTTTTCTTTCCTTTGTTACAGCCCCCTGGTCACTGTTCTAGGTGCTGTTGTTCTACTAAACAAGGAAACAGTGAAGATTCTTCAAATACCACTAAGAAGAATCATGGGGGAAAGTCCAAGATACCCAAAATATATTTTGGGACACGCACACACAAGCAGATTGCTCAGATTACTAGAGAGCTCCGGAGAACGGCGTACTCAGGGGTCCCGATGACTATTCTTTCCAGCAGGGATCATTCTTGTGTCCATCCGGAAGTAATAGGTAACTTCAGCAGAAATGAAAGGTGCATGGAACTGCTGGATGGAAAGAATGTGAGTAAAGTTCATTTATTTTAGGCAGAAAATTAGGCTGAAAGATAAAAATTACTCCATTTTTAATGTGTTCATTTTATATGTACATTTACAGTGATAACTTAAGTCAGATTGATTGCTAGTGTTGATATTTTTAAAAAAATAATTTTACCGTAAGGAAATCTTTTATTCAAGTTTAAAATTATGAGTTTTTGTGCTAAAACATGGGGATATTTATTTAATTCCTTGAAAATTAATTTCCATGTCTTAATTTCTTCTTTTAAAAATAGTCAAACATAGAGGTCAAATGAGGAGAAAAAAACATTTAAGTGGTTTAGCCTAACTAGATCTAATTGATATATTTTACATATTAAAAAATTTCAGAATAAGGTAATGTGCATATGAGCTCTCTGGGCAAATTTTAAAATGTTTTTAAATTGAGAAATGTAATGACTGTACTGTCTCATAATTCTGATTAGTATAAACTTCGTTTAAAAATTACAGTAAATTATTAATTAAAGATATGTTATTTATGGCTTTGAAATTTTCTGGGGAAATTTAGAATAATATGAATTTTGGCTAGGTGGAAATAAATAAATCTCACTAAAGTCATGAGTTTTTGATGATATTTTGCCAGTATTACTTTATTTGTCTGTGTACAAGTTGGATAACTAGTTTACTCTAAAATTAAAGTTACAAGTCTGGAATTATACCCAGAAATTATAGTTGAACCATAAATTGATAGTATATGAAATGACCAATGATATTTTAACATATTTTGAAAGTTCTGTCTTTCTATATTTTGTCGAACAAACATAGTTGGTTCTACCCAAAAGTCTAAGAGCTATAGCCTCTTAGACTCTAGTTTCATTTAACTGTATATCATCCCCTAATGTATAATGTGACTAGATTATTTTGTATTATGTTTTTCTTTTTCAGTGCTTGCTATTATTATATGAGATTTATTCAACCTTTATTGGAATTATTCAAAAGAAGCCTCAATAGATATGCAAATCCAATAGATAATATGAAATATAAGTACTAAGGGGCTTCAGTGGAAAAACTTAAGTGACTTTTTTAGAATCAAGAAGAGAATACAGAATAACTGAATGAAAACTATTGTTAAAATTGTATGATCATATTTGTTTCCATATATATTCTTTCTAACTGAGGAATTGTGCAATCTTTTCACTGTATATTTTAAAAGTTCTCTTCAAAGAGGGATAAAAATATTAAAAAGCTGAATGTTAAAAAAATAATAAAATAGAGAAAAGGCTCTTCATGATAAAAACCCATAAATTTTATACTTAAGTAGATTTCTTTCCATATGTGGCTAACTGATCTACTAAATTCTTCAAATGCTTGAAATTTGTTTTTAGTCTGTGCAGGAAGATTTGCTAGCATTGTCTTTTTTTTTTTTTTTTTTTGCCACTTGCTATTGAGAAACTTATCGTGATTATGCATTGAAAGCAAATATTTTATGTAGTCTTTTAGAATCTTGCAGTGTTGGTTATGTCTTTTGATTGATCTTTAGTTTCCTAAGTTTGAATCTTGTAAAAATAAAAATCAAATAGACTTGAATATTCAGAACATTTCATTGGCCTTCAGGTTCTGTTTTAAAGTAGACAAATATTTTATTTTTGAATATTAACAATATAAATAATTGCAGATATCTGCATTTGTCTTGACCTAATTCTGCCTCAGAATGGCTAGCAACATGAACATTCTCTTTCTTGTTCCCAAGCCATAAGGGTAATTTGGTATTGTAATGAGGGCCAATTACAAAGTCACTAAAGGTGTCTATGTTTACTGTGGTTGAATTACCAGAGAGAAATGATAAATAGATAACTGACAGTTTAAGTGAAAAAGAGTTTAGAGTGTGATAACACTTCAATTGACAGACTCCCCTCTGGGTTATATTACACTGCTAAAATGGATGAGCTTTTCTGGTTTTGCTATCAGCCTGCACAGCAGTGTCATTCTAAGTGCCCTTAAAGTGTAAACTTTCTGATTTTTTGGCTTGATCCAAAGGCACATGTGTTTTTGTTCACTGTTTCTTTTATATTCCTATACTGGAAAAGCAATGCACTTATCTGCTAAAAGGAAAATTGTGTTTCAATTAAGAAAAAATCATCTTAACTAGCCCTAGAAATCATTCTAAAAAATTATTTTAGGTATAGAAGAATATCTGTTTTTTGTTAAGATGAGATTTAACAGTCCATAACCATAGACTTGAAGGCAACTTAGTGATCACTTTGTTATCAGTACAAATAAAAACTTTCAGAATAGTGTGAAAGGTACTTGGAATGAAGAAATGGTAAATGTCATTATTAAGCTCAATCTGATATCAAAGTCAGTATGAACGATACTAGACATATTTCCCTATTTCCATATTTGGGTCTCTAGACCCCAAATCATAGAATTTTAGAGCTAGAAAGAACTTTAGAAATGGCAGTCAGTGGTCGGAGAACTCTTAAAAGGCTTCTAGTTCAGCTACTCTTGATGCCTAGTCACATGAGAAAGATGGGCCCTGAAGTTTGCCCAGTGACAGCAAGTTTTCACTTAACCATTACTTAACCATTACAGTTTTCACTGCATTAGAAACAAAAACAGATGGTGGCATATGGTATAGGGAAGTTGACATGGCATGAAGGATTAAAAAGAATAATAGACATTAGATAAAGTAAGTGAAAATAATACAAAATTGAAGCAAGTGAACACGGTTAGGTGAGCCCTTTCTAATCTAATACCTTGGAGGAACAATAAGTAGTATGACTGAATTAGCAGTCCTCAGCTGATCATGCCTTGTCCTTGAATTTGAAGACATCTTTTGTAGGTTATGACCTTTTTTATGAGTTACTCCATTTCTAGCAGTGTCTAGATATTTTTGTATATGTAATAATGTATGAATATTTTAAAAACAGATTTTTGTTTTTGATGGTTTGTAGATAAAGATACACACACATGCACATACATCTCCCCAGTGGTTAAGAATAACAAACTGGGAAAGATAAATATTAGATTTCAAAATCACATTAATTTTTTTATTGATATATAAAATTAATGAAAATTAAAATGGCCCATTATTTCACCACCTAGTTCAGTTCAGTCGCTCAGTCGTGTCTGACTTTTTGTGACCCCTTGAATTGCAGCACGCCAGGCCTCCCTGTCCATCACCAACTCCCGGAGTTCACTCAGACTCATGTCCATGGAGTCAGTGATGCCATCCAGCCATCTCATCCTCGGTCGTCCCCTTCTCCTCCTGCCCCCAATCCCTCCCAGTATCAGAGTCTTTTCCAGTGAGTCAACTTTTCACACGAGGTGGCTAGAGTACTGGAGTTTCAGCTTTAGCATCATTCCTTCCAAAGAAATCCCAGGGCTGATCTCCTTCAGAATGGACTGGTTGGATCTCCTTGCAGTCCAAGGGACTCTCAAGAGTCTTCTCCAACACCACAGTTCAAAAGCATCAATTCTTCGGCACTCAGCCTTCTTCATAGTCCAACTCTCACATCCATACATGACCACAGGAAAAACCATAGCCTTGACTGCACCACCTAGTACCAGATGACAATTGAAAAAGAAAACTAACATACATGGTTAGAGACTCAAAATTATGGAAAGGTATTAAGTGAAAGGAGAAGATCTCTTTCCAGTTCTTTCCATCCCTTTAAGGGACTTACTGTAAAGTTTTATATATATTCTTCTAAAACATTTATAATATGTGTTTTGTATAATGTATGTGTACAGATTATTTTTAAAGCTTAAAAATCAGCACAAAGACAAATCAGCCTCATTTTTTAAGGACCATACTTGGGTTCAGTCCCTGGGTTGGGAAGATCCCCTGAAGGGAGAGCATGGCAACGCACTCCAGTATTCTTGCTTGGAGAATCCCCATGAACAGAGGAGCATGGTGGCCTACAGTCTATGGAGTTGCAAAGTTGGACACAACTGAGTGACTAAGCATAGCACATACCATTTATATGAATTTGCCAGAATTTATTTGACATATCCTCTGTTGGTAGATATTTAGTTTATTTCCAGTTTGGTGGGAGCTATTAAACAGTGCACTATATATATAATCACATTAATGGTGAAGTTTTATTTGGTAGTTAAATTTCCTGTGTATTTCTAATAGAAATAGAAGTTTATACTTCTAATTTTATATACCTTTTAATAGGATATGATGCCTTTGTCAGGACTGTGTTTTATCAAACATCTTATTTTTTGATTAGTGTATATATGTTAATAAAATTTTTTTACTTCCAATAATAGAATGGCAAAGGACATTAGTAGATAGTACCTGAAAGAAGATTCTGTCTTTGCCTTTAAAATAGGCAAAAATAAGATAATGTTGATAAAGGTGTGGAAAAAGGCTAATATAAAATGTTCATAAACATTTTCTGGAGGATAATTTGATGATACGGTTTTCAAGAAACTGAAAAATATACTCTCTGATCTCATAATGCCATTTCAAAAAATGTATGATAAGAAAATATTTAGAAATAGGCATAAAATTGCTTATTACAGCATTATTTATAAAGCAAAAATTGAAACCAGTCTAAATGTCCGGTGATAAACTGGGTCATCAGATGTGGCACATTAATCCAGTATATGTTAGCAACAATGAAAAAAAGCTTAGTGGTATGAAAAGATATATTTGATAAGATTTTCAATAAAATAGGCTATGAGAAAAAAGGCAGTACCAGTTTTGTAAAAAATACTTAGTGACTGGATTGTTAGTAATCCTCAGTGCATGCACCTGGGGAAAATTTGATTTGTTCTCATTTTAATATTGGGTCACATTACAGAGATATATTGATACATAGAGAAGACATCTGAAATGAGATACATCAAAATATTAATAGTACATTTTTGATAAAGTGGGATTTTAGATACTTTATAGATTTTTGGTACACTTGTATTTTCCAATTTTATATGATGAACACTTTTGTCCCCTGGGACATTTCTTCTTCCCTCTTTCCCACTTTCCATTCGTTTTTCCTTCTTTTGTTTTTATTAATATTTGTATTTGATTAAGTAGTACTGTCTCATGGCTCAAACTGAAAAGATACAGAAATGTCTATAGAGAAAAATCTCTCTCAGTCCTGTCCCAAGTCACTTGGCTCTCATCTTTGAAAGCAACTACTGATACTATTGCTCTTATATATCCTTCCAGAAATATTTTTGCCTAATATAACTTCAGTCATAACAAAGTCACAACAAATACACTTAAAAAAATATGTTTCTCCATATACACTACCATATGTAAAATAGAGAGCCAATGGAAATTCGCTGTGTGACTCAGGGAACTCAAACTGGGGCTCTGTAACAACCTGGAGGGGTGGAAAGGTGTGGGAGGTGGGAGGGAGGTTCAGGAGGGAGGGGGCGTATGTATACCTATGGCTGATAACATGTTGATGTATGGCAGAAACCAACGCAATATTGTAAAGCAGTTATCCTTCAATTAAAGATAAATTAATTTAATAAAAATGTTTCTCAAGTTAATCTGGTGTGTCTAGAGCTGTACTGATCTGGAGCTCTGAGTTAACTACTGTAGTTCTTTAAAAAGGTTATATTATAGACCTGGTGTACTCTGTCTCCTCTGTTAAATCTTTATATTGTGGCTTTAATGATGTTTTAAAGATTCTGAGATAAACTTGTTTTAGTTCAACTGTACATATTTGTTTTCAGGGAAAATCCTGCTATTTTTATCATGGTGTTCATAAAATTAGTGACCAACACACATTACAGACTTTCCAAGGGATGCACAAGGCCTGGGATATAGAAGAACTTGTCAGCTTGGGGAGAAAACTAAAGGCATGTCCATATTACACAGCACGAGAACTAATGCAAGATGCTGACATAATATTTTGTCCCTACAACTATCTTCTAGATGCACAGATAAGGGAAACTGTGAGTAGATATATAAAAATTAAAAGAATTTTTTTCCTATTTATTGGGATATAAGTGATGGATATAAAAACTTTTAGATGTTTTAATGCCTTTTGCTTTATACTTAATTTGTGAAAAATGTATAAACAGATTAGAATGTTCAAAGTGTATTCTAGGGGATATTAAAAAATGAATTTTAGACATTGTCAATTTAACTACCAAAGTAATAAGTACTTTTAAGGACCTAGTACTGAAGTGGAATTATAAAAGAATTTTTCAGCCTTGACACTAATGACATTTTGGGCTACATACTTCATTGTGGTGGGCTGTCCTGTGCATTATAGGATGCTTATTAGCGTCTGGTTTTGTACATTAGATGCCGATAGTACACTCACAGTTGTCACAGTCAAAAATGTCTCCAGACATTGCCAAATATCCCCTCGGTTGCAAAATTATCTCCATTTGAGACTCATTTATAGCTATCACTTTATGAATAGTCAGAATTATTATAAAATATTTATCTAAAGAATATGTTTTGAAGAACTTACAGCATTTGTGTTTGCCTGGTTCTTAAAGACATCCAGTTGTTACAGCATAAGACAAAGAATGAATAATGGTATATTATTACTCCTCTTTTTAGAACTGACTGTACAACTCTCATTAGCTTTCTATTTCTGGAAGTTCAAAATGAATGGGCATTATATTTAATACCTCTATGATTGAGCATGCACACAGCCTATCACAAAGGACTTCTCAGCCCCTTCTGCCTCCTTGCTTTCAGCTCCTCCAACTATACATCCTTTTGTTTTGTTGTCTTTCAACTAGGTCTCTTTCCTTTGACCAACTGTATATATCAATGCCAAGTCAGTCTTTCTTATATTACTTTTATAACATCTTTCCTCTGCTTAAAAATCTCATGTGGATAAAGTCCATATTTCTCAAGCTTTCTCTCAATATGATCAATGGTCTGACCTGAATCTGCCTTTTCAGCCTTTTCTGCTCCAGACTTCCAACCTGAGCACTTGAAAAATTACCTCAAGATCCCCTTGAGGATACCTTGTTCTTTCCTGTATCTCTGCTTTTGATTACACCTCTATGTATTGAATTGCCCTACTCACTCTCTATCCAAATCCAAATTCCACTCATCTTTTAAACCCTAGTATATTTCCTACTCTTTCATTTTTTTCCCCTCAGCCATCTCCAGCCCTCTGTATAGTATTGTTCCTCAGAATAACTCAGTGGCAATTGCTTTGTGACATTTTGTATTAGAACTCTTTCAGTTGCCATTGACACAAACCCAGCTTTGGTAAAACTTATGAAAAAAATACTTGACTATTGTGGTGGCTTTATAATCAGGCAAATTCTTCCCAGTGGAAACAGTGGTAACTATAGTCAGCTAGCTTTTTTCCAGCTAGGTAACCTGGAAAAAAAAGATAGTCACCTATAGTTACTCTGGATGGCCTAGATTGGATCTCATACCCATTCTTGAACTAGTGTGACTACACAGGAATGGAATACTTTATTTAATTGACAGGCCTGGGTTCTGAGTCTACCCACATTATGAGAGTGGTAGATTGTTTAACAGATTAACAGTCCTACTGACATCACATGGGTATTGGGGAAGAGTAGTTCTCTAAAGGATTGCAGAAAAGACTGAAATGAAACAGATACATAATATATTAGTATTTTGAGAGTCTTTTGAATCTTGTGCTGTTATTTATAAAAAATGTTTTTTAATTAAAAAAATTTTTTTAAAGCAGGTTTTTAAAACTTCTGCTTTTTAAGTTATGTTGAAGATCCTTAACAATCCTTTGTGTAACCAACTACACTTTGATCCTGGGTCACTTAACACGTATTATTTTGGCTGATAGGTTTACAAGTATATTGAGGGTGAAAAATGGCAAACTCTATAGATATTTGCTTGGTCTAAGTGCTTTAAAAGTTTTAAGATTGAGAATCAGTTACTTCTGTAGTAGGACTTGTGATAGATATTGGCCTGTGGTGTGAATTTCTGAATGAAGTGACCTGCCTATTGCTGTTAAATCCATTTTGCTGAATGTTTTACAAGAAAACTCTTTTATCTTATAGATGGACATCAATCTGAAAGAACAGGTTGTCATTTTAGATGAAGCTCATAACATTGAGGACTGTGCTCGGGAATCAGCAAGTTACAGTGTAACGGAAGTCCAGCTTCGGTTTGCTCGGGATGAACTAGATAGTATGATTAACTATAATATAAGGAAGAAAGATCATGAACCCCTACGAGCTGTGTGCTGTAGCCTCATTAAGTAAGAGCATTTGTCTGTTGGTGCCATTTGCGCTGCCTTTGAATCAGAAACGTGTTCTATTATGCCAAGTATTTTATAATCAGTAAACTTGGACCAGACTACCTGGAAACTGGATTGTTCCTTTCCAGTTAAACATAAAGATAGCCTAGCCCAAATTTTCCTATTGATTATGTCTTTCCTTGAGGTGTTTTTGCTGTGTAGAAGTTTGTCATTTCTGTTTCACAGCATAGTTGTTGAAAGAGTTGTCCGTAGTTGCTGATTCTATTTTCTCATTTCCCATTCTTTCCTCATCCATCCCTGCCTGTAGTGTTTCTGTATGCATAATTCTACTGAGATTGTTCTTATCAAGATCGCCAGTGGTCCACACATGGCCCAATGCAAAGGTTATTTCTGTTATCTTACTTAGCCTCTCAGCAGTGTTGGTTGCTGTCGAATACCACCTTTATGAAAAGTGTTTTTGTCTTCTGTGGAATAATATATATAGGTCTCTGCCCCCCGTTTCTGGCACAGAGTTCCTAAAACCTTTGTAGTTTCTAATTGATAAGAGCACTAAGGGCATCTTCTGTTTTGTTGTTTCATTTTTGACCCCAGTTCCTGACAGAACTCCTAAATCCCCTGCAATTTTCTGGGTGATAGGACTGTCTTTTATTCTAATGAGGTGATGGTTGAAGGGCTCCTGAATGGATCCAGTCACTAGAAAAACCAAGCCATATTTAGAAGGTTGGAACTTTGAGCTCCACCTCTCCCTGGAAAGAGGAGAGGGGCTGGATATTGAGTTAATGTTCCATCATGCCTTTGTAATGAAGTCATCATAAAAATACCAAAAATACAGGCTTCAGAGAGATTCTACATTGGTGAACACATCTATGTACTTGGAGTGTGGTGTATTTCACAAAAGAACAGAAGTTTCTGTGCCCGGCAACCTTCCTGACTTCACCTTATTTATTGCTTCATCTGAATTTTTATCTATATCCTTTATTATATAATAAACTGGTAAATGTGTTTCCCTGATTTCTGTGAGCTGTTCTAGTAAATGCCCAACCTGAAGAGGGGGTCGTGGGAACCTCTGACTTACGGGTATTTGGTCAGAAGCACAGATGACAACCTGGACTTTTACAACTGGCATCTGAGGCTGGGGGAGGGAGGAGGGACAGTCTAATGAGACCGAGTACTTAATCTGTGGGGTCTCTGCAAACTCAGTTAGTGTCAAAATTGAATTGAATTATAGGACACCCATCTGATATCTCAGAGAATTGCTTGTGTGGGGGAAAAAACTGACATACATGTGAGACAAGAGGTATCAGAAGTGAAGTAGTGAGAACAAGCAGACACACAGGAATGTGTTTTCCTTAGTTAGCTTCTATGACATCTGGTTTTCTTCCTCCTCACAGTCCGTTCTTTCTCAGTTTCTTTTGATAGTTCTTAATTTGTTTGATGTTTAAATATTGAAGTGTGTTAGGGCTTGGTCTTGGATACTCATTTCTTTTCTAGTTCTTCATTTTCCTTAAATTATATAACTCTAAAGCAGTGCTGATGAGGCCTGAATCTGTGTTTGTCCCAGTCTCCCTGGAATGCTGTTTTTATCTACTCAACTATACATTCTATCTCTGGATATAAAATTTCAACTTCCCAAAATATTCCTTTCTTTCCCTACTTCCCCCACCTGCTCTGTCTTCCTTATCTAAGCAGGTACCACCAACCAGTTCCTCAAATCAAAAATCTAAGTATTATCCTTGATTATTCTCACCTCATCCAGTTCATCAGTAAGTTTTAAAAATGCCACCTACACAGTATATCCCAAATCCTTCAACCTCATATCTGTCATCCCAGAATCATCTCTCAACTAGAACACTGTGCGTGTGTGTGCTGAGTCACTTCAGTTGTGTCTGACTCTTTGCAACTCTGTGGACCTTAACCTGATAGACTCCTGTGTCCATGGGATTCTCCAGGCAGGGATACTGGAGTGGGAAGTCATTTCCTTTTCCAGGGTGTCTTCCTGACCCAGGGATCAAACCTGTGTCTCTTATGTCTCCTCATTTGCAGTGGGTTCTTGACTACTAGCGCCACTGGGAAGCCCCTAGAACACTGTTGAAGTGAAGTGAAATGCAAGTCGCTCAGTCGTGTCCGACTCTTTGCCACCCCATGGACTATACAGTCCGTGGAATTCTCCAGGCCAGAATACTGAAGTGGGTAGCCTTTCCCTTCTCCAGGGGATCTTCCTGACCCAGGGATCAAACCCAGGTCTCTCGCATTGCAGGTGCATTCTGTACCAGCTGAGCCACAACGGCAGCCTCCTAATAGGTCTCTCCTTTCATTTTTGCCTTTCTCCTATAATGCGTTCTGCCTTATAAACTGGAATCATCTTTTACATGCTTAAAGTAGATTATCTCTATTACTTAAAATCCTGCATTTAAAATCTTCCCATTACACCGAATAGAATTCAGACTTCTTTTCCTGGCCCAATATGATCTGATTCCTGCTTATCACACTAACATTGCTCATAGTATTATTCTTTCTGCCTGTTGTGTTGTAATTACATTGACTTTGAGCTTTTTAAATAAGCAAAATTTGTTGATCACCCCCAGACTTTCCTTCTGCTTGGAATACTCATCCCCCCCCACCGCCCCGATTCTCACATGACTGAGTGCTTTCTGCGTTCAGTTGTTAGAATAAATGTCACCTCTAGGAGAGCTTCCTTGACACTTCAGATGAAAGTAGCAATTAGATTACATTAATCCAATTTATTTTCATAATATCATTATCACTACCTAATGTTTTCATGTTCATGGACTTGTTTCTAAGTTCATTTCTACCTCCCTTTAGTAGAATCTCATTTTCATAAGAATAAGGACTTTACCTATTTTATTTACTGCTGTATTTCCACTACCCAGTGTAGTGTCTGGCATAATACATTTAAATACTCAACTGAACATACAAATGTCTCTCTGTGTGTTTGTAAGTGGATATATTATTTATTTTCTAGTATTTCCATTTTAATGTTAATATTTAGTGCTATAATTTCTTTATTAGCTTTCTTGTGTTTCTTTTTATGTGCAGACCAAATTTGTGAGTTGGAGAGACACACAAGTTAAGCAGTGTAAATTCACAAAACACAAATTGGGGATCACATGCGTCTTTCTCTTTTCTGAATAAAAGCTTGCTTTTTAGCTGTATGATTACTTTGTGATATGAAGCATACATGCTTTTTAAAATATGTCTTAATTAATCTACATTTATGTGCTAAGAGCATCAAGGAATACAGATCAGTGTATCACGTTTCTGTTTGTTCTGTTGAAATAACAGTGCCACATAAGGATGATATTGGTTGATGGAATTGTTTTATTTTATTTCAGTTGGTTAGAAGCAAGCTCTGAACATCTTGTGGAAAGGGATTATGAATCATCCTGTAAAGTATGGAGTGGAAGTGAAATGCTCTTAAATTTACACAAAATGGGCATCACCACTGCTACTTTTCCTATTTTGCAGGTAAGAGTTTTTTTCAACCTGTAAAATTTATTTAGTGAATTAGAAATGACTTAATAGTGAAAAATTAATCCAGAGTAAAAAAAAAAAAAGTAGCAATTGTTTTTAAATTTTATTAGATCAGTTTGATAAATTATAGATGAAAATGTAGCATTATTTGAAGGAAATATGGATTAATTAATATGGAATTAATTACTTCGCTTAAAGCTAAAAGAAGTCAGTAATTTTAGGTTGTAAATATTTTGTCAATTATAAAATTTAAAATTTGGAAAATAAAAAGATAAATTCATATTTCATTCTCCTTAACTTAGAGGTTATAAACCTGGGTGTAGAGAGATCATGAGTGGGCTATAGGATACTGTGAACCTTATAAAATTGCATTCCAGATTTTATGAGTGTGTTCTTTTGTACATCTTCCTGGATAGAGGCTTGATGCCTGAACACTATTCTCAGAAGAATGTTTGTTTTGGGTTCTTTGTTTTGTTTTGTTTTCTGCAGATGAGAATGTTTTTCATTTTTCTCTTTGTTCTTATTTATTTATATTAGTTGACTTTTATTTTTGGTGTGTCTAGGTAATTTTAAGTAGTTTATTCTATAATTTCATATGTAGACATAGATACATTGTTGGGCTAGAAAAACCTAGAGAGGAAAGGATAAATATCTAAAAGGGTATACATCAAAACTATGAATAATGGATTACTCCTAGGACATCAAAGCAGATGTGAGAAGTGGAAGGTTGCAAACTTATTTTTCATTTTACTTTTGACAATACTTTTTTTTTTAAGAGATAAAAAATGCATGATAAAAAAATAACCTGCAGAAACGAATAATCAGTAAAAAAAAAGTTTCTATCTTACACTGATGTTCCTATTCCCATATCCAGAGGGAACTTGTAAGTTACTTGAATGTCCTTCACAACACAGTTTATGCAAATAGGAATTTATAGCTTTCTTACTAGCTCTAGGGGGCCCTCAAAGACAATGCCTCTGCATTGGAAAAATGGAGATGACTTCCCAGATCACCCTTCAGTGACAGACTTTCTGTCCAGTTGAGGGGAATACAGCTTGACTTTACTTTTTAAAGTGGTTGTTTTATGTTAAACTGAGCAAAAAGGAAAGAATTCTCATGTACCACCACCCCCAGCCACAGATGCTATAGATTCTCTTATTATTAACATCTTGCAATACTAGTGCATTAATTACAGTTGAACCAATATTGTTACATTGCTTTTAACCAAAGTCCATGGTTTCTTTTAGGGTACACTTTTTGTGTTGTTCAAGTCTATGACTTTTGATGAAAACGTAAAGTCATGTATGTACCATTACAGTATCATACAGAATACTTTCATTGCCTTAAAAATCTTCTGTGCTGCACTTATTCATCCCTTCAACATACCTCATGTCCTCTGCTGAGCCTCTAGTAACTGCTGATTTTTATTTCTGACTCCATAGTGTTGCCTTTCCAGAATGTCATGTAGTTGTAATCAATGGCATGTGGTCTTTTTAGACTGGCGTCTTCCACTTAGCAGTATACATTTAATGTCTCTGTGACTTGGCAGCTCATTCCTTTCTATTTCTGAACTAAATTCATTGTATGTATGCACCATGGTTTGTTTATCTGTTTACTTACTGAAGGACATATTGGTGGTTTCTAAGTTTGGAAAGTTATGAATAAGCTTCTGTAAACATTTGTGTACATGTTTTTGTATAGACATACTTTCTTCTTGTTTGGATAAATACTTAGGAACACAATTGCTGGATTGTATGGTAAGACTTTATTTAGCTTGCAAGAAACTGCTAAACTATCTTCCAAAGTGATTCTACCATTTTACATTCCCACCAAAAGTTAGTAAGAGTTCCTGTTGTTCCACATCCTTGTCAACAATTGGTGTTTTGAATCTTAGCTATTCTAACAGATAGGTAGTAGTAGCTCATTGTTGTTTGAATTTATGTTTCCCTCGTCAGTTTTCATTCCAATCCCAAAGAAAGGCAATGCCAAAGAATGCGCAAACTACCACACAGTTGCACTCATCTCACACACTAGTAAAGTAATGCTTAAAATTCTCTAAGCCAGGCTTCAGCAATACGTGAACTGTGAACTTCCAGATGTTCAAGCTGGTTTTAGAAAAGGCAGAGGAACCAGAGGTCAAATTGCCAGCATCCGCTGGATCATGGAAAAAAGCAAGAGAGTTCCAGAAAACATCTATTTCTGCTTTATTGACTATGCCAAAGCCTTTGACTGTGGATCACAATAAACTGTGGAAAATTCTGAAAGAGATGGGAATACCAGACCACCTGACCTGCCTCTTGAGAAACCTGTATGCAGGTCAGGAAGCAACAGTTAGAACTGGACATGGAACAACAGACTGGTTCCAAATAGGAAAAGGAGTATGTCAAGGCTGTATATTGTCACCCTGCTTATTTAACGTCTGTGCAGAGTACCTCATGAGAAACGCTGGGCTGGAAGAAGCACAAGCTGGAATCAAGATTGTCGGGAGAAATATCAATAACCTCAGATATGCAGATGACACCACCCTTATGGCGGAAAATGAGGAAGAACTAAAGAGCCTCTTGAAGAAAGTGAAAGAGGAGAGTGGAAAAGTTGGCTTAAAGCTCAACATTCAGAAAACTAAGATCATGGCATCTGGACCCATTACTTCATGGCAATTAGATGGGGAAACAGTGGACACAGTGTCAGACTTTATTTTTCTGGGCTCCAAAATCACTGCAGATGGTGACTGCAGCCATGAAATTAAAAGACGCTTTCTCCTTGGAAGGAAAGTTATGACCAACCTAGACAGCATATTCAAAAGCAGAGACATTACTTTGCCAACAAAGGTCCATCTAGTCAAGTCTATGGTTTTTCCAGTAGTCATGTAGGGATGTGAGCGTTGGACTGTGAAGAAAGCTGAGTGCCGAAGAATTGATGCTTTTGACCTGTGGTGTTGCAGAAGACTCTTGAGAGTCCCTTGGACTGCAAGGAGATCCAACCAGTCCATCCTAAAGCAGATCAGTCCTGGGTGTTCATTGGAGGGACTGATGTTGAAGCTGGAACTCCCATACTTTGGCCACCTGATGAGAAGAGCTGACTCATTTGAAAAGACCCTGATGCTGGGAAAGATTGAGGGCAAGAGGAGAAGGTGATGACAGAGGATGAGATGGTTGGATGGCATCACCAACTCGATGGACATGGGTTTGGGTGGACTCAGGGAGGTGGTGATGGACAGGGAGTCCTGGCGTGTTGCAGTTCATAGGGTCACAAAGAGTTGGACACAACTGAGCAACTGAACTGAACTGAATGATGCATGTTGCCATCATTTCACATGCTTAATTTCTATTTACATATTTCATTTGGTGAGATATTAATATCTCTTCAGATATTTTGCCTGTTGTTTTCTTATGGTTGAGTTTTAAGGGTTCTTTGGATTTTTTTTTTTTTTTCCTGTTAAACAGTGGTTTTATGGCTTGAGTACAGTAGGCAAATTTATGCAACCACGGCAGAGGCTGTGCTGTCTCGTATTTCCAATTAGCGAGGAGGACTCCTTTGGTATTATAATGTGAATATGGCTCTCAATCAGAGTCAGATGGAATTTAGCATCTTTTTCCTTTCTGTTCCTCTCAAGATGCTTTCAAATAGCAGCTGCTGCTGCTGCTGCTAAGTCACTTCAGTCGTGTCCGACTCTGTGTGACCCCATAGATGGCAGCCCACCAGGCTCTGCCGTCCCTGGGATTCTCCAGGCAAGAACACTGGAGTGGGTTGCCATTTCCTTCTCCAGTGCGTGAAAGTGAAAAGTGAAATTGAAGTTTCTCAGTCAAGTCCGACTCTTTGCGACCCCATGGACTGCAGCCTACCAGGCTCCTCTGTCCATGGGATTTTCCAGGCAAGAGTACTGCAGTGGGTTGCCATTGCCTTCTCTGTCGAATAGCAGCAGCTTTCTTAATTAAATGATAGAGACCCTCGGGAAGATCAGGCGCAAGTCCTTTGCACCTAAGAATTGTCAAGATTTTATTGCCTTCACAAAACATACTTGTGTAATACCATGTGAGTCTCAGATCGCACAGATTTGTGAGGAAGTCAGGCTCAAGTTGGCTGGTTTGTAGATCTGCTCCTTCACGTCATCAGCTGTCAGCTTCAGCCCTGTGGGGACCCTCTGGCAGTAGGGCTGAGCCGACTGGGACAGGCCCTTCCCTGGAGTGTGCATGTGACCCGTGAGGGCGGCGGTGTTGTAGCAAAAGGTCCTTTGGGTATTTCATATGCAAGACCTTCATCTGATGTGTGTTTGCAAATATACTCTCCCAGCCTGTGACTTGTTTTTTTATCCTATTAATGGAGGCTTTCACAGAATATAATGCTTTTAGTATTAATAAAGTTCAAGTTTTTTTTCTTTAATGGATTCTGTTTTTGTTGTTCGATCTAAAAATTTATCACCGAACCCAGTGTCACCTAGATTTTCTCCTATCTTGTCTTCTAGAAGTTTTATAGTTTTGTATTTTACATTTAGGTCCATGTCCCATTTTGAGTTAATTTTTGTGAAGTGTGTTAGTTCAGTGTCTAGTCATCTCTTTGGATGTAGATGTTACTGTATCACTGTTTGTTGAAAAGACCATCCTTTCTCCATTGGATTATCTTTGTTCCTTTGTCAAGAGATCAGCTGACTGTATTGTGTTGACCCATTTTGGGCCTCTCTATTCTTTTCCACTGATACACTGTCTATTCCTTTATCAGTACCACACCTGTTTTTATAGTGAGTCTTGAAGCCAGGTAGTGTCAGTCCTCTGAATTTGTTTTTCAGCATTGTGTTTGCTATTCTGGGTCTTTCATTTTTCCATATAAACTTAGAATTAAATTGAGCAGGACTCTGTGGGGCTCCTGGGCATGGAAGCCTTTCTGTCCCCCATTTCTTGTTTATAAGGAACAGACTCCAGTCTCCATGACCTTCCCTGGGTTTCCAGGGCAAATTCAAACAGTTGGTAATTGAGGAAGGGAGAAGATGCAGAGACCAGGGAGGAGAAGCCAAGAAACCATCTGAGGCAAGATTAGAGGAACCAGGGAAGCCACCTGAGACAAGATTTAAGGCATATAGATCCAGCATGCATTCTAATCTTGTTCAGTTCAGTTGCTCAGTTGTGTCCGACTCTTTGCAACCCCATGGACTGCAGCACACCAGGCCTCCATGTCATTCACCAACTCCCGGAGCCTCCTCAAATTCATGTCCACCAAATTGGTGATGCCATCCAACCATCTCATCCTCTGTCGTCACCTTCTCCTCCCACCTTCAATCTTTCCCAGCATCAGAGTCTTTTCAAATGAGTCAGTTCTTCGCATCAGGTGGCCAAAGTATTGGAGTTTCAGCTTCAGCATGAGTCCTTCCAGTGAATATTCTGGACTGATCTCCTTGAGGGTGGACTGGTTTGATCTCCTTGCAGTCCAAGAGACACTCAAGTCTTCTCCAACACACCAGTTCAAAAGCATCAATTGTTCAGTACTCAGCTTTCCTCATAGACCAAGTCTCACAACCATACATGACTACTGGAAAAACCATAGCTTTGACTAGATGAACCTTTATTGGCAAAGCAATGTCTCTGCTTTTTAATATGCTGTCTAGGTTGGTCATATCTTTCTTCCAAGAAGCAAGCGTCTTTTAATTTCATGGCTGCAATCACCATCTGCAGTGATTTTGGAGCCCAAGAAAATAAAATCTCTCACTGTTTGCCCGTGTGTTTGCCATGGAGTGATGGGACCAGATGCCATGATCTTAGTTTTCTGAATGTTGAGCTTTAAGCCAACTTTTTCACTCTCCTCTTCCACTTTCATCAAGAGGCTCTTTAGCTCTTCTTCGATTTCTGCCATAAGGGTGGTGTCATCTGCATATCTGAGGTTATTGATATTTCTCCCGGCAATCTGGATTCCAGCTTGTGCTTCCTCCAGCCCAGCGTTTCACATGATGTACTCTGCATAGAAGTTAAATAAGCAGGGTGACAACATACAGCCTTGATGTACTCCTTTCCTGATTTGGAACCAGTCTGTTGATCCATGTCCAGTTCTAACTGTTGCTTCTTGACCTGCATACAGATTTCTCAAGAGGCAGGTCAGGTGATCTGGTATTACCATCTCTTAAAGAATTTTCCACAGTTTAATCATGCTCCACACAGTCAAAGGCTTTGGCATAGTCAGTAAAACAGAAGTAGATGTTTTTCTGGAACTCTCTTGCTTTTTTGATGATCCAGCGGATGTTAGCAATTTGATCTCTGGTTCCTCTGTCTTTTCTAAATCAAGCTTGAACATCTGTAAGTTCATGGTTCGCATAAGCCTGGAAGTTCCTGCTTCATGTACTGTTGAAGCTAATCTTGTTAGCAACCAAGAACTTGAATTATTGCTATAAAACTCCTCACCAAATCGTCCCAAGTTGGGACACACAGTTTTTCAAGGTTTCAAGCCTACTGTGTCTCCTTTTGCCTGCAAAGCAATTAAACTATTCTTTCCTACTTTACCTAAAACTGTCTCCAAGATTCAATTTGGCATCAGTGCACAGAGGGTGATTTTTGGCTTGAGGATCAGTTTGTCAGTATTCACAAAGTCTCTTGGTGGGATTTTTATTGGACTGCATTGAATTTATAGATCAATCTGGGAAGAACTGACATTTTAACAGTATTGAGTTTCTTATCCTTTAACATGGAGCATCTCATTTATTTAGATCGTCTTTGATTTCTTTTATCAGAGTTTTATAGTTTTTCTCTTAGTTTTTTTTTTTTTTTTTTTTAAAGGCAGTGTGACTTTTAAAAAATGTATTTTTGGCTGCATTGAGTCTTTGTTGCTGCAGATGGGCTTTCTCTACTGGCAAGGAATGGGGGCTGCTCTCCAGGTGAGGTGTGTGGGCTTCTCACTGTGGTGGCTTGTGGAGCTCAGGCTCTAGGGCATGTGGGCTTAGTAGGTGGCACTTGGGCTCAGTAGTTGTGGCACAGGGGCTTAGTTCCCCCACAGCATGTGGAATCTTTATAGACCAGGGATTGAACCTGTGTCCCCTGCATTGACAGGCAGATTCTTAACCTCTGGGCCACCAGGGAAGTGCCCTCATATAGTTTTTTTTTGTTTTTAATTTGGCTGTGTCGGGTCTTAGTTACGGTACACAGGATCTTTCTTTCTCGCATCGTGGAGGATCTTTTGTTGCAGCATGAGGACACGCTAGTTGTAGAGCTTGAGCTCAGTAGTTGCAGTGGGTATTCTTAGTTGCCCTGTGACATGTGGGACCTCAGTTTCTTGACCAGGGATCAAACCAGTGTCCCTTGCGTTGCAAGGCAGATTCTTAACCACTGGACCACCATATAGTGAGGTAAGTCCCTCCTCATAGTTATAAAGAGAGTTTTGAACCAAAACAGTTAAAAACTATTGCTAACAGAAGTAGCATTCTGCACTAAGAGTATTTTTTTTAATTTATTTTTATTGGAGTGAAGTTGCTTTACAATGGTATATGAGTATTCAAAATACATTTTAATTTGATTGTGTTTATCTGAACTTTTAAAGTGTAACATACCATAAATATTTTTTCATATACTTTTTCATTTTTTTCATAAGCTTTTTGCATTCTACAGATTTTTCATATCAATAGTAAAATGGATTGAATAGTGAGATATTCATATAGTAGAATACTACATAGCAGTTTTTAAAAAAATGATCCACTGCCTCCACAACTGTGTAAGTGAATCTTACAGACATTATGTTGTACAAGAGAAACCAGCACAAAAGAGTACAAACTGTATGATTTCATTTTTATGAAATTTAAGGACAAACATAATTATGCTAGTGGAAATCAGAATACTGGTTAACACTGTGCAGGGGTAAGGAGTAGTTTGGACTGAGAAGGGACACAGGGGAACTTTCTGGAATTTGAGGAGTTTTTTTTTTTTTTTAGGAATGTTTTGAATCCTGATTTAGTTTTAGTTATACAAGTGTGCATATGTGTGTGTGTGCTTGTGTTTAATGACCGGTACCTTTAAGATTAGTGTATTCTATTAAAAAAATACAAATAAAATGTATGTCAAAGGAAAGAACTTGAAAAATACAGAAAGGTACAAAGAAAAAAAAAAGACTTGTAAACATAAAAATGATTATTAGTAGTGTTTAGGTCTTTGTGTACCTTGTCTTCTATGCGTGTATTTGCTTAATATAAGTTAATTTTTGAGGTGAAAATTTTTACCTCCTCATTTAGTAGTATGTTATGAGTACTTCCCTATTTTAATAAAATTTCCTTCACATGAATTTTAGTTGCACTGTAGCATTTTTGTGAGTGCACATATTATAAATTATTTGACTGATCTGGCATTTGACATATAAGTTGTTGCCAGTTTCCTTCCAATAAGAAAAGTTTCTATTATGAACATCCTTGAAAATACATCTTTGTATATATTTGTGACTGTTTCCTTTATATATTCTAAATATTAATTCTTTTTTGCTTATTGTATTGCATGTATTATTCTTGTGTCTATGGTTTGTTTGTGGTGTCTTTTTAAGTTTAAAAATTTTAGTGCATTCAAATGTATCCATGTTTTTTCTTTTATGAATTATAATATTTGAGCTTAGTTTTAGTTCTTATCCTTTGTGACGTTTTTCTTCTAAGAGTGTTAAAGTTTTCTTTTTCAATAAATGTTTTCAACCACCTGGGAGTCATATTTCTTTATGTTGTGTGGTACAGAATCCATTTTATTTCCTGTATGAATTTTCTCATCATCATTTACTAAATAATCCATCTATTTCACTTTGATTTGTAATGCCACTTCTGTCCCATATCTGATTTTGTATATGCGTAAGCTTATTTCTGGACTCTTGTGTTCTTTGATCGTGTTTGTCTAAGTTATATGATTTGTTAATTACCGTAGCATTAGAAAAATGCTGATGCGTGGTAATAAGGCATATCTCCTCATTTTATTTTCCTTTGGAATGATCCTGGCTGTACGTTGCCTTACTCTGCCATTTGAATTTTAGAATAAGCTTATAAATGTCTATGAACAAATCAGTTGGAAGTTTGACTATAATTGCATTAAATTTATATATCAATTTAGAAAGAATTGACATATTACAATATGACGTTTTTCATTCATGAACAAGATATAGTTTTAATCATTTATTATCTCTATATATCTTTCAATAGAATTTTGTAATTTTTAAAAGTCTTACTTGCTTTTGGTTAGATTTATTCCTGAGAAGTTATAAAGTTTCTATTTCTTTTTCAAATGGTATAATTCAAAAATTGCTTTTTCTGATTCTTATCAGTATATAAAAGTGGTAATTGATTTGAGATATAATTCACATGCCATAAAATTTACCCTTTAGAATATACAATTCAGTGGTTTTTCCTGTAGTCACAGATTTACGAAAGTATCATTGCTGTCTCATTTCAGAATATTTTGTCACCTCAGAAAGAAATCCTGTGCCCGTTAGCAGTCATTCCCATTTGTTCTTTCCCCAGATCGTGAAAACCTGTAATCCACTTTCTGTTTCTGTGCATCTACCGGTTCTTGTGACTGCCTTCTTTCACTTTGCATGATGTTCTCAGGGTTCATCTATGTTGTAGCATGTATCAATACTCCATTCCTTTTTATTTCCAAATAATTTTACATTTTATGAATGTACAGTATTTTGTTTATCCATTATCAGTTATTTCTACTTTCTGGCTGTTGTAAACAATGCAACTATCACCATTCATACACAGATTTTTGTGCAGACATATATTTCAGTTCTGTTTGGTATATACTTAGGAGTAAAATTCCTGGTCCACAAAGTAACTCTGTGTTTAACTTTTTAAGAAACTGCCGAACTTTTCCGTAGGGGCTGTACCATTTTACAATCCCATCAGCCATGTACAAGGATTCTGATTTTTTCCACATTCTCACCAACACTTGTTTTCATATCTCTTTTATTATAATGTTTGTAGGAAGAATGCAGTGATATCTCAAGATGATTTTCTTTTCTTTTCCCTAATGACTCATAATGGCAAACAGTTTTTTAGCTGCTGCTTGTCCATTAATATATCTTTGGAGAAATCTGTATTCAAATCCTTTGCCCATTCTGAAATTGAGTTGTCTTTTATTGTTGATTGTTTAAGCCCTTTCTGTGTTCTGGATATGAACAATGTATTGGATATATGATTTGCAAATATTTTTTCTCATTTCATAGATGTAGTAGTATTTTTACTTATTTTAAAATTAGGTTAGGGAAATTTCCTTTGATCCTAAGAAATTCATCATTGTCATTATTGAATTGTTTAGAAGTTAATTTTTACCACAGTAATGTGTGAACATAATTTAAAAGTCAGTGTTGTGGAATGATTGTCCTCCAATTAAATAAAATAAATAAATTTTTTAAAAAGTCAATTAGTGCTATCAAGAAAAGCATTCATCTGCCCCACTCCCAATTTTTACTTCTCAGTGGCTCTTTTAATTCTTGTAGTGGCTTTCTCTGATAATTAACCCCAATTTTCTAAGTAACATGTAGATTCAGCTACTTTTCAGTTTTCAATTTTTGATATTCTCTATTGAATTCTCGTTATGGTGAGGGAATTAAGTATGGTGAGGATTCAGCTCCTTTACACACACACTTTCTCTCTCTCTTTCAGAAGCACACACACACACACACACACACATACCTCCTCTCTTTTCCTGTCTGTCCCTCCCTCTCTGTTTCATTTTCCTCCAGTCTTCTTCCCCTTTCTTCTCTCTCCATTTTCTCAGCATAATTATATTAATATTCACTGTGCATGTCATCATATTATATGTTATCCTAGTTCATGATAGTAGTATCATGTAACTTGCTTGATTAAATTTTAATACAATTCTAGTTTTACTATGAAGTAATAATTACCTGTAAGTGTGTGTTTCCCCATTTGCTTAGTTTTCTATTTATATATAAACCTAGCTATCATTGTTTAGATAACCTAGCCAGAAGTAGCCTTGGAGTTGTCTCATGGTTCAGTAGATAGAATTTCATTCAGTCCTTTTATTTTTTACTACAGTGCCTTATTGTCAGAGTTTAGAAATTACATAGCTTTACCAAGTAAATTGCCAGTTGTCTGCCAGTGTTGGAGAGGAATAGTAGCTTTCACGTAAGGTGTTTCTCAGAGAACTTGATTTTTTTTTTTTAAAGAACAAATTAGTACTTGTTTTTTGTTAATAATTTGTACTGTTGAATTATTCAAGCTCATGTTATTTTTTTGTTGTTCTTTATTTTTGAAAAATATTTTTGCAAGGACCTATTGTGTAGCACATGGAACTCTGCTCAATTTTATGTTCCAGCCTGGATGGGAGGGAGCTTTGGGGGGAGAATGGAGACACGTATATGTATGGCTGAGTCCCTTTGCTGGTCACCTGAAACTGCCACAGTGTTTAATCAGCTATACCCCAATACAAAATAAAAGTTTAAAGTCTGGAAAAATAAAGTAAAAAAATTTTTTCGTATCCTTTAATGTTTTGCTCAGTGGAGACTAATTTTACTTTTATAAATGTGTATTATTTCACAATATATCTGGATATTGAAATTTTGTCTTATTTATCCCATTTCCCCATTTTATTTTCATTGATTGTATTGCATTGCTCAATTGCTCAGGCATGTCCCAACTCTTTGCAACCCCATGGATTGTAGCCCACCAGGCTCCTCTGCACATGGAATTTTCCAGGCAAGAACACTTCAGTGGGGTGCCATTTCCTACTCCAGGGAATCTTCCTGACTCAGGGATCAAACCTGAGTCTCTTGCATCTCCTGTATTAGCAGGCGGGTCTCTGCTGCTGGGCTACCTGGGATGTCTTATTTATCCTATTTCCCCGTTTTATTTTCATTGAGCACAGGTTTTATTGTCAAACATCAGAGTTGTCACCAGTATCTTTTATCATTTCAATATTTAGAGTTTTCTCTTTCACAGTGTGGGAAATTTATCTTAATGTCCACACTTTAGTCTGTATTTAAATTTATAAGCCATATAATCACTAATGAGCCAGTTAGCATACATTTTGTATTTAGCATGTATTCTTTCTTTGCCTTTTTTTTTTTTTTTTAAATTTTGCTTTTCACATAGTCATGACTCTTAGCATAGGCATACTCCCTGGAGGTAATTCAGGGATTTAGGTGGCATATCAGATTTTTAAGCTTTTTAGAAACCATTTTGTACATTTTTATTTGGCCCATTGCTTTTGAAGGGCACTGAATAAAACTCTGATTGCCCGAAGAAATAATGAACCTTCTAAATGTGTAACTTCTTATTTAAATGTCTTTGAAGAGGATTTGAGAATATATGGGAATTCGGAATACATTGTTAGCACCTGCATATGAATGTTTGACTAAAATTTCAATTATATTTCTTTTGGGTTTTATTAACAGTTTTAAGAATTTTCCTGTTCCTCTCTTTTCCCTCCCCGACCCCTAACCAGTACACTTAACATGGTAATTTCTTACAGGGACATTTTTCTGCTGCCCTTCAAAAAGAAGAAAAAGTCCCATCAATTCATGGTAAAGAGGAGGCAAGAGAAATACCTATTATTAGTGCTTCAACTCAAATAATGCTCAAAGGACTTTTTATGGTGCTTGACTATCTTTTTAGGCAAAATAGCAGGTAAGTAAAGATATCTGGTCTGTATTCTTCCTCTTAAAAATATTAGCCTTACTGGGTGCTAGCTACTAATTTTATGTGAGTACATGAGATAATGATAAACAAGTGGTATAAATATTGCTCTTAACTGGCACAGACTCAGTCAACTGATATTAGTTTTTATTAATGAAAATGAGTATTGAAACCATAAATAAATACATTTAATTAATTTAACATTAAATTTACAATCCTCTGAGACTAAATTTAAGTCTTCATTTAAGTATAATTTATATATGTTTCTTCCAATGTCAGAAAGTCTCTCTTATTACGTAAATCCTCTGTTTAATAAAATGTGAAAGCAGTCAACTTCCCACACACTACTCCGTAAGTTACAGTACTACCTGGCTTCAATGTTTTTTTTAGTGTTTTTTTTTTTTTAATGGTAAAATATCCTGGTGGCTCAGACGGTGAAGAATCTGCCTTCAATGCGGGAGACCTGGGTTCCGTCTCTTGGTCAGGAAGATCCCTTGGAGAAGGAAATGGCAACCCACTCTACTATTCTTGCCTGGAGAATTCCATGGACAGAGTCCACTGTAGCCTGGTGGACTGCAGTCCATGGGGTCGCAGAGTCGGACACGACTGAGCGACTAACACACAGACACACACACACACACACACAGACACACACACACACAGACACACACAGATACACAGACACACACAGACACACACACAGACATACAGACACACACAGACACACACACAGACACACACACACACACGTAATATAGGGCTTCCCAGGTGGCGCTAGTGGTAAAGAACCCGCCTGCCAATATGGGAGATATAAGAGACATGACTTCATTCCCTGGGTCGGGAAGATCCCCTGGAGGAGGGCATGGCAACCCACTCCAGTATTCTTGCCTGGAGAATCCCATGGACAGAGGAGCCTGGAAGGCTATAGTCCACAGGGTCGGACACGACTGAAGCAACTTAGCATGCTTGCACATATACATGATGTAAAACTGAACAGTTTAAACATTTTAAGGGTACATTTTAATAGCATTAACTATGGTCACATGGTTGTGCATTGTCAGTTTGCAGAACTTTTTCATCATCCCAAACAGGAACTCTATACCCATGAAACAGCATCTTCTATTTATCTAGCACCGCAGCCTTTGGTAACCTCTGTCCTACTTTCACCTCTATGGGTTTGCCCTTTTTGGTGTCTCCTGTACATGGAATCATGTAGTATAATGTTTTTAAGGTTAATGCATGTTATAACATACATCGTTCCTTTTTATGGCTGAATGATATTCTGTTGTGTGTATATGCCATATTTTGCTTATCCATTTTTATATTGGTGGACATTTGTATTGTTTCTACTTTTTGTCTACTGTGAATCATGCTGCACTGAACATTGATGTACTAGTATCTGTTTTGAGTCCCTGTTTTCATTTCTGGGTACACACCTAGCAGTAGAATTGCAGGATTTATGGTAATTCTGATCTAACTTTTTTAAGAGCCACCGTACTATTTTTCATAGCAGCTGCACATTCTACATTCATATAATGATGTTCCCAGTTTCTCCACATCCTTGCCAGTACTTGTTATTTTGTTTTTTTTTTTTATAATAGCCATCTTAATGAGTATAAAGGGTTTTGATTTACACTTGGCTAATGACTAGAGATGTTGATCATCTCTTCATGAGCTTATTGTCCATTTCTACATCTTCATTGGAGAAGTGTCTGCTCAGGTCCTTCGTCCATTTTTGAATGAGGATTTTGTTGTTTGTTGAGTTGTAAGAGTTATTCTGCATATTCTGTTTCAGATACATACTTTACAAATATTTTTTCCTCTTCCTGTGTGTACTCTTTTCACTCTCATAGTATTCTTTGATGCACAAAAGTCTTTTTAAATATTAATGAAATCTAATTTATTGATTTTTTTTCTTTTGTTGCTTATGTTTTTTGTATCCAGTTACAATGGCCAAATATGATGTCATGAAGATTTCTGCTATGTTTTCTTCTAAGAGAGTTTTGTAACTTTTAGTTCCCAAGAACTTTTTTTTTGATCATGCCCCCATGGCCTGTGGGATTCGTGTTCCCCAACCCAGGAACAAACTCACGTCCTCTGCATTGGAAGCTCAGGGTCTTAATCGCTGGACCACCTGGGAAGTCCCCCCCACCCCCAGTAATTTTATAAAATTCTCTCCACCTAGTACAAGGTTCCTGACTTGGACTTTCTCTCTGAGGGTAAAATTAATAGTCAGTATTACTGTGAGGACATGGTAGAGAATACCAAATTTCATTCTGTTTAAGCTTAGGTTTATAGCCTCTTATGGAGAGAATTTATAAACTGTATCAGATTACAGAGGTCATATAGTTTAGTACTTTCATTAAGAATAGTTGAAAGGGATGTTCAGGTGGGAGGGGATAGGTAAACCTATGGCTGATTCATGTTGTTTGGTAGAAACCAGCACAATATTGTTAAGCAATTATCTTTCAATTAAAAATAAATAAATTAAAAAAAAATAGATGAAGACTTAGATCACATTTTAAAGGCACTTGAAACTCAGTTTCCTAAACTTTCAGTAGAAATTGTCTTTCTGTTTTCGAATGCAATAAAAAAGTTTAACCCACTCTTTAGTTGTGTTTTTTCTTTTTTAAACGATAATACTATTAACTATTTTATCACTAATAATGTAACAGAAATGTAGAGAACTCTGAAGTAGGAGTTAGGAGGCTTGGATTTTAGTCCTGGCTTTGCTGTGATTTACATAATCTCTGAACATAGGGATGAGAAGTGATAAAGGGTGGATGGTTAGATGATGCATAAACTCTGTAAGGGTGGATTGACCCTAAGGTTTAATGATTTACTTTCTGTCAGAATTACTGAGTTTAGTGGCATTAGTTGTTGGGGGACAGTGTTATCTAAAGTTCTGCCATTTAAATGCCATTTTATTTTCATTTAGATTTGCAGATGATTATAAAGTCGCTATTCAACAGACTTACTCTTGGATAAATCAGACTGATACTACAGATAAAAATGGGTTATTGATTCTATCAAAAAATAAGAAACGTTCACGGCTGAAAGCAGCAGTTCATGTGCTAAATTTTTGGTGCTTAAATCCAGCTGTGGTAAGCTTATCATGCTGTAAATAAGAATTCTTGCTCAATATCAACAATTAAGTAAATTTGTTTGACTTTTTAAAAAATGATTTTATGTATTTAATGTTGTTTCCTTTAGGCCTTTTCAGATATTAATGGCAAGGTTTGGACAATTGTTTTGACATCTGGGACATTATCACCAATGAAATCCTTTTCATCAGAACTTGGTGTTACATTTACTATTCAACTAGAGGCTAATCATGTCATTAATAACTCACAGGTTAGTTTCTTTTTTTTTTTTTTTTGAAGTCTCTCTTAGTCTTTTTACCTCAGTATAAGTGTCTATAAACACGTTAAAAGGTAACTGAAGGACTAGCAAACAAATCCTGATAGGAACGTCAACATTTCAATTTCAGTAAAAGAAAATTTGTCAGCTACTTGGTAGTGTCAGAAAAAGGAACTACTGAAAAATAGTATTCCTTCAACCCAGTGAGTAAAAATATGTACTTTGCTTACAAAGACTGTATTGCAGTTTCTTTATTTAAGTTTAAATTTTTTTTAATAAAAATTAAAAAGGAAACAAATTCAACTTTTTTTTAACTGTAATTTCTAATTGTCTAATTATTTGTGATTCTTTTTTCCATTAGACTACAATGTGTCTATATTCTAATTTTTATGTCTTTATCTTTCCATTGCATCTAGATTAATAGCTGGTATTATTTAATAAATTTTCAGCACATGTTTGAATATCTGAAATGAATTAAAAGTATTCTTGTGAGTCCTGTGACGTAAATTTTAATTTTTTATAACAATACCCTGTAAATGTTACTTAAATTTTCCTAAGGATGTTTCAATTTTTCATTTGTCAATCTGCCCTCTATTTCTTTTTATTAAGTAATTGAAAGTAGTTAGCTACATGCATAATGGTATGGCCATAAAGAAGCAGAAGATATTAAGAGAAGAGGTGGCACGAATACACAGAAGAACTATACAAAAAATATCCTAATGACCTGGATAACCACTATGGTGTGATCACTCACCTACAGCCAGACATCCTGGAGTGCGAAGTCAAGTGGGCCTTAGAAAGCATCACTGTGAACAAAGCTAGTGGAGGTGATGGAATTCCAGCTGAGCTATTTCAGATCCTAAAAGATGATGCTATTAAAGTGCTGCCCTTAAAATGCCAGAAATTTTGGAAAACTCAGCAGTGGCCACAGGACTGGAAAAGGTCAGTTTTCATTCCCAATGCCAAAGAATGTTCAAACTACTGCACAATTGCACTCATCTCAAATGCTAGCAAGGTAATGCTCAAATCTTTCAAGCTAGGCCTCACCAGTACATGAACCGAGAACTTCCAGATGTTCAAGCTTGTTTTAGAAAAGGCAGAAGAACCAGAGTTCAAATTGCTAACATCCACTGGATCAAAGAAAAGGCAAGAGAATTCCAGAAATATCTGCTTCATTGACTACGTTGAAGCCTTTGTTTGGATCACAACAAACTGGAAAATTCTTAAAGAGATGGGAATACCAGGCCACTTTACCTGCCTCCTGAGAAATCTGTATGCAGGTCAAGAAGCAACACTTAGAACCGGACATGAAATAACGGATTGGTTCAGAATTGGGAAAGAGAGTATGTCAAGACTGTGTATTGTCACTGTGCTTATTTAACTTATCATGCAAAATCTCAGGCTGGATGAATCACAAGCTGAAATCAAGATTGCTGGGAGAAGTATCAGTAGCCTCAGATATGCAGATGACACCACCCTTATGGCAGAAAGCAAAGAGGAACTAAAGAGTCTCTCAATGAAGGTGAAAGAGGAGAGTGAAAAAGATGGCTTAAAACTCAACATTCAGAAAATGAAGATCATGGCATCCGGAGAAGGCAATGGCACGCCACTCCAGTACTCTTGCCTGGAAAATCCCATGGATGGAGGAGCCTGGTAGGCTGCAGTCCATGGGGTCGATAAGAGTCGACACGACTGAGCGACTTCACTTTCACTTTTCACTTTCATGCATTGGAGAAGGAAATGGCAACCCACTCCAGTGTTCTTGCCTGGAGAATCCCAGGGACGGGGGAGCCTGATGGGCTGCCATCTATGGGGTCGCACAGAGTTTGACACGACTGAAGTGACTTAGCAGCAGCAGCCCCATTCAGTTCAGTTCAGTTCCGTTCAGTCGCTCAGTCGTGTCCGACTCTTTGCGACATAAATCGCAGCCCGCCAGGCCTCCCTGTCCATCACCAACTCCCGGAGTTCACTCAGACTCACGTCCATTGAGTCAGTGATACCATCCAGCCATCTTATCCTCTGTCGTCCCCTTCTCCTGCCCCCAACCCCTCCCAGCATCAGAGTCTTTTCCAATGAGTCAACTCTTTGCGTGATGTGGCCAAAGTACTGGAGTTTCAGCTTTAGCATCATTCCTTCCAAAGAAATCCCAGGGCTGATCTCCTTCATTACTTCCTGGCAAACAGATGAGGAAACAATGAGGAAACAATGAGAGACTTTGTTTTCTTGGGCTCCAAAATCACTGCAGATGGTGACAGCTGCCATGAAATTTAAAGATGCCTGCTTCTTGGAAGAAAAACAATGACAAAGCTAGACAGCATATTAAAAAACAGAGACATTATTTTGCTGACAAAGGTCCGTATAGTCACAGCTATGATTTTTCCAGTAGTCATGTATGGATATGAGAGTTGGACCATAAAGAAGGCTGAGGGCCAAAGAATTGATGCTTTTGAACTGTGATGTTGGAGAAGACTCTTGAGATTCCTTGAACTGCAAGGAGATAAACCAGTCCATCCTAAAGGAAATCAGTCCTGAATATTCACTGGGAAGACTGATACTGAAGCTCCAGTACTTTGGCAATCTGCTGTGAAGAGCTGACTCATTAGAGTAAGACCCTGATGCTGGGAAAGATTGAAGGCAGGAGGAAAAGGGAATGACAGAAGATGAGATGGTTGGATGTCATCACCGACTCAATGGACATGAGTTTGAGTAAACTCTGGGATACAGTGAAGGACGCGGGGTCGCAAAGAATCAGACACAACTGAGCAACTGAATAGCAGCAACAACAACATATTTAATAGTACTTGAGCACCTAATTCAATTCTAGTTCTTTATAAAGAGCTATAGTTTTCACCAAGGATTGTTTGTGGGAATTACTGACATTTAGTAGGTGAGGGTCTTGAATGCTAAACTCCTATGTAACAATGAATTGTGGTTTCCAAAATGCTAGAATGCTCTTGTTTAGAAACATTGCTATTAGGAGTAGCAAAAGAAGAACATATGATCCACATTTTCAAGTTGTTTTCTTTGGAGGCTCACATAAATATGGGAAGTTATTAATAAATTGAACAAATTTTCCCAAAAGAATGTTATTATAGGGTCTGTGTTCTCAGTCTTATGCACAAAAGCCCATTTAACTTATAATGTTACTAGATAATGATAATTAGTAAGAATAATGCTAGTTCAGCTGGATTCTGTTCTAATATTTCCCCCAACTTTTAAAAACTTTAATTTTAATTGTGGTAGAAAACACATCATAAAGTTTACCATGTTCACTGTTTTTAAGTGTATAGTTTGGTTTTATAAGGATATTCATATTGTTGTGTAACCAATATCTAGAGCTTTTTCATCTAACAACACTGAAATTCTATTATAAAATAACAATTCTCAATTCCCCGCTCTTCCCAACCCCAGGTGACCACCATTCTACTTTTCGTTTTTATGAATTTGACTTTTCTAAATCAAGGGATCTAAGACCAGGGATTGAACCCGGGTCTCCTGCATCCCAGGCAGACACTTTAACCTCTGAGCCACCAGGGAAGCCAACTATTCTAAATACATCATCTAAATGGAATTACAAAATTTTGTGATTAGTTTATTTTGCTTAGGATGATGTCTTCAGAGTTCATCTTTGTTGTAACACGAATCAGAATTTCTTCCTTATTAAGGCTGAATAATATTTGAATTGTGTGTGTGTATCACATTTTGTTTGTCCATTCATTTGTTGATTTTCCCAACTCTTTATTTAAAAAAGTATAGCTTGAAAAAAGTGGAAAAAATAGTATTAACATAGTGAATGTCTTTATATCCTTAATCTAGATACATCAGTTGTATAACTTTGCATCTTTGTATATATACACATGAGAGAAAAGGAGAGAAGAGTAATACTGTAAAATATTGATGATTACATTAACTGGATATGTTATTAGAAAGTAATTTGTAGACAGTGTGATACTTTGCCCTTAATTAGTTTAAAATGTTTATCCCAAGAACAGGTACATAATCTTGTGTGATCACAATATCATGATCATATCCAAGCAATTTAATATTACTACAAATAGAATCTATAGTCTTCCAGTTATTTCCAGTGTGATTTTTATAGTGTACCTGTTTATTTTTCTAATTCTTGATCCAGGATCCAGTTAAGTATTATATATTGTGTGTGGTTTTCATGTTTCTTTAGTTTTGTTTTTCTTTTTTTTTTTTTCTTTCTTATTTTAGATTGAATTATAACTGATTTACTGTATTAGTTTCTGATGTACAACATAGTGATACAAAATTTTTATAGATACTCCATTTAGTGTTATTATGAAATATTAGCTGTTATCCCTGTGCTGTACAGGGATAACAATATATCCTTGTAGCTTATTTATTTTTATACACAGTAGTTTATACCTCTTAATCTGTGACCCCTGTCTTAGATTTCTCCCTTCTGAAGTAACTCTGTGAGCCTCTCTGTTTTGGTATATTGATTCATTTGTTTTATTTTTTAGTTTCCACATGTAGGTGGTAACATACAGTATTTGTCTTTCTCTCTCTGACTTATTTCACTTAGCCTAATACCTTGTAGGTCCATCTGTGTTGTTGCAGTTGGCCAGATGTCATTCTTTTTTATGGCTGAGTAGTATTCCTCTGTGTGTGTGTGTGTGTGTGTGTGTGTGTGTGTACGTACATGTACATCTCCTTTATCTATTCATCTATCTGTTGATGGACACTTAGATTGCTTCCCTATCTTTAGCTATTGTAAATAATGGAGCTATACACATTGGGGGTGAGTGCCCACAAACATCTTTTCAAATTAATACTTTTGTTTTCTTCGGATATATTCCCAGAAGTGGAATTGCTGGAACATATGGTAGTTCTGTTCTTAGTTCTTTGCAGAACATTCATACTGTTTTCCATATTGGCTGTACAAATTCATGTCTTTTTAGTCTTTGAAATAGCTTTTTGTCCCTTTTTTCTGTATATCATGACATTTTAAAAGAATTCAAGTCACCAGCTGTCCTTAGGAATATTTTATAATCTGAATTTTTCTGATGGTTTCCTCATGATAAGATTCAAGTTAAAGTGTTTGATAAGAATGTTTTGCAAGTGATATTGTTACTTCCCATCATATCATATCAAGAAACACATGCTGTCAGTTTGTCTTATTATTTGTTGATCATTTAGTTTAATGTTGATTAAACTGCTGTCCACCAGATGTCATCTTGCAAAATATATCTCAGTCTTGTGTATTGTTTAAAATATAGGATTATTACATTTTTCAACAATCTAAAGTGTTCATATTACCTTTCGAATGGGCTTCCCCAGAAGCTCAGCTGGCAAAGAATCCGCCTTCAGTGCAGGAGACCCCAGTTCAATTTCTGGGTAGGGAAAATCCCCTGGAGAAGGGAATGGCTACCAGCTCCAGTATTGTGGCCTGGAAAGTTCCATGGACAGAGGAGCATGGTAGGCTACAGTCCAGGGGGTCGCAAGGTGTCGGACTGACTGAGCAACTTTGACCTTTTGTCTTTAGAATACTAATAAAATTTGTAGTTTCTCATAATCAAATACTAAGACTAGATCTGTATAAATGTAGAGAAATTGTATATAACTAAAATTTGATGGGTCTGATTTTCTATGACTGTCGATCTTTGAGCATCAGGGAATTTGTGAAACAGTAGTTCCTGTCATAAGTGAGTCTTAGAGACGTACCTATAGAATATGGTGTGTGCGTGCTCAGTTGCTTAATCATGCTGGACTGTTTGTGATTCCATGGATGGGAGCCCGCCAGGCTCCTCTGTCCATGGTATTCTTCAGGCAAGAATACTGGAGAGGGTTGCTGTTTCCTCCTCCAGGGGGTCTTCCTGACTCAGGGATTGAGTCTGCATCTCCCGCATCTCCTGCACTGGCAGACAGATTCTCTACCTCTGAGCCACCTGGGAAGCCCGTAGCAGATGGTACCATCCCTCATGTCTTATTTTGGATTAATTTCTAACTTACTCATTTTCTTTGTTCCCAAGATCCGACAAAATTCTGTTACATGGTTAATTTTGTAAAGGTATTGAGGAAGTAAGTAAAACCTAATTTCTGTCATTCAAAGAGAATTCAGTCTGCCTGAAGAACTTTAGTAGACTTTAGTTCTAAAGTAAAACGTCTGTGAATTAAATCTGGGCTTCCCAGGTGGTGCAGTGGTAAAGAATCTGTCTGCCAATGCAGGAGACTCAAATTTGATCTGTAGGTTGGGAAGATCTCCTAGAGGAGAAAATGGCAACCCACTCCAGCATTCTTGCCTAGAAAATTCCATGAACAGAGAAGCCTGGCAGTCTACAGTTCATAGGGTCGCGAAGAATTGGACAAGACTGAGTGACTGAGCACCCTTGCATACATAACTAATTAAAGATAATAGGAAAAAGCCCAACAATTTAAAAATAAATTTTCCCTAAAGTCATTGCTTGATCTTTTTTTGACACACACAATTAAGGTTCCCAAATAAATGCTAATTTACCTGCCTTATTTTGGTATAACTCTAATACTGACATACTTATATTCTAGGTTTGGGTTGGCACCATTGGGTCAGGGCCCAAGGGTCGCAATCTCTGTGCTACCTTCCAGCACACGGAAACATTTGAATTCCAGGATGAAGTGGGAGCTCTCTTGTTATCTGTGTGCCAGACTGTTAGCCAAGGAATTTTGTGTTTCCTGCCATCTTACAAGGTAAGGGAATATTTGTTTACTTTTGCCTTTGAATAATCATATGGCATTACCATGATAAGCTTCCTAGGATCAGATGCAACAGAGTAATTATAGTTTTTTAAGCATCATATATTATTTTGCTTTTTATTGGTTAAGATACTGCCTGCTTATTCTGTCATTGTTTTACTTGGATGTCCAAAAGACTGAAGGTGTTCAAGCATTTTAATGAGCTGTTTTTGTATATGTGATTTTTATTCCTTGGGGCAACTTGATATTTTCTGATTAAAGGAAAACGGATCATTATTTTTCACTTTGATAAACTAGACTATTTGAAAATTTCAAAATATGAATTTAAAATATGATTTTCTTTAATGCACATATAAAAAGATGTATTTGGCTAGGAGAAAACTGTTTTTCTTGTTTTTAGAGTCATTCTGAGTTTTAATATTTTCAGGAGTTAAATTGAGTTATATAGTATATTTTAGTCCTCCTAATACTCAGAGCATTAAAACCACATATAATTCCTGAGAGTATTATCATACTTTATGAAAATCTAAGCTAAATTTCAGTGTAGAGGTGATATTCCCTTTTCTTTATTCACAGGAAGTTATTACATATATAAGGACAGTAGTGTAATATATTTGAATGACAATATTGATACCTTTGGCTCTTCTGTTGTCTTTCCTTCTCTATACATACTGCTATGGTCTGATGTGTCCCCCCAGATTTCATATGTTGAAATCCTAGACCCCAAAGATAATGACATTTGGAAGTGGAGTCTTTGAGAGATGCTTAAGGCATGGTGATATAGTCCTCATGAATAGAATTAATGACTTAAAAAGAAGCTCCAGCGAGATTTCTTGTCCTTTCTACCATGTGAGGTCACAGTGAGAAGGTGCCACTGTGAACCAGGAAGAGGGCCTTCACCAAACATGACTGTGCTGGTGCCTTGATTTTGTACTTTACAGCAATCAGAACTGTGATAAATTTCTGTTGTTTATAAGCCACTCGATTCCTGACATTTTGTTATAGTAGCTGGGATGGGACTAAGACACATACTTTGTTATCCAAAGGTGCAGTAAATACTGTAGATAAACTGAAAGAATTACTCTCAGGAGAAATTGAATCAGATAGGTTTCTTTTTTTTTTTTTCCCCAAGAATATCTAAAAATGAAAAGGACATAAACATATTGAAAATTCTTATTACAAAGCAATATTTATTACAGAGTGTGAACATCCATCACAGAAGTTATGTGAAGGAAAACTAATAATTAAGCCTGGAACTAAGGAGAAGCAAGCACATTAAGAAAACTTTTAAATTAACACAACAATGTCAATCAACTATACTTTAATAAAATTTTAAAGAAATAAAACCTTTTTATATTTTCCAGTCACATTCACAAAAAGTAAGCCTGGAAATGCCCAGTTAAGTAAATGAACAATTTCACTTTTTGTTAGTCTTCAACAAAGTCTTTAAATACTGATTCAATTTCAATAGCTTTTAATGTCTTCAGATTTTCTGTTTCTTTATGGTTCAGTTTGTAGATTGTTTCTTGGAATCCATCCATTTTATCTAGGTTATCCAGTTTCTTACCTTATGTTAGTTTTAGGTTGTTTGATTTTCTTTTTCTTACTCCTTCAGGTGTAATAGTAGGTTTACTGGTTTAAAATCTTTGTTTTTTTTCAAGTGTGTGATTATAGCTATAAATTTTCCTCTTAGCAGTGCTTTCTTTGTGTCCGTAAATTTTGTGTTTTCATTTTCATATTTGTAAGATATTTTCTAGTTTCTCTTGTGAATTCTTCTTTGCCCTATTGATTGTTTAAGAATTGTGTTGTTTGGGTTCCTTATATTTGTGAATTTTCTACCTTTCTTTTTATTATTTATTACTACTTTTAGTCCATTGTGATTAGAAAAGATACTTTATATGATTTCAGTCTTTTAAATTTTATTATGACTTGTTTTGTGGACTAGTATGTGGTCTCTCCTGGAAAATATACCATGTGCATTTGGAGAAAATGTGTATTCTGTTCTTGGGTGGTGTTCTATATATGTCTGTTAGGTCCAGTTGGTTTACAGTGTTCAGATTCTCTATTTCCTTATTTATCTCTGTCGAGTTCATATTCATTATTGGAAGTGAAATATTGAAATCTCTGTTACTGTAGAATTAGCATTTCTCCCTTCAACTCTGTCATTGTTTGCTTCATATGTCTTGGGAGTTCTGGGTTTGTTTTTTGTTTACCACTGTTATATGTTCTTCATGAATTGACCCTGTTATCGATATGTAATATTCTTTGTCTCATAACAACTTTTGATATATTTGTCTCAAACTAGTAATGGCATCCTAACTTTCTTTTGGTTATTATTTGTATGGAATCTCTTTTTCCATCCTTTCATTTTTGACCTCCACATCTTTAAATCTGAAGTGAATCTCTTTTTGTTTTGAGGTATAAGTTTATAGTATTATGTTAGTTTCAGGTATATAGCACAGTGAGTTTTTTGTAAATTATATTCCATTATAAGTTATTACAAGATGTTGGGTATAATTCCTAGTTCTATGCAGTAAATTCTTGTTGCTTATCCATTTTATTTATAGTGATGTGAACTTGTCAATAAATTCAATCAATTGTTATCAACATATAGTTGAATCATCTATTTTTATAATCCATTCTGCTATATCTGCTTTTTGATCGGAGAGTTTAATTCGCTTACTTTTAAATTAATAAATGATAAGAAAATGCTTTTTTTCTGACTGTGGAGCTGACTGTGGCTCAGATCATGAACTCCTTATTGCCAATTTAGACTTAAATTGAAGAAAGTAGGGAAAACCACTAGACATTCATGTATGACCTAAATCAAATCCCTTACAATTATATAGTGGAAGTAACAAATAGGTTGAAGGGATTAGATCTGATAGACAGAGTGCCTGAAGATCTAAGAACAGAGGTTTGTGACATTGTACAGGAGGCAGTGATCAAGACCATCCCCATGAAAAAGAAATGCAAAAACAAAATGGTTGTTGGAGGAGGCCTTACAATTAGCTATGAAGAGAAACTGAAAGGCAAGGACAAAAGAAAAGATATACCCATTTGAATGCAGAGTTCCACAGAATAACAAGGAGAGATAAGAAAGCCTTCCTCAGTGATCAATGCAAAGAAACAGAGGAAAACAACAGAAGAGGAAAGACTAGAGATCTTTTCAAGAAAATTGGAGATACCAAGAGAACTTTTCATGCAAAGATAGGCACAATAAAGGACAGAAATGGTATGGACGTAACAGAAGCAGAAGATATTAAGAAGAGGTGGCAAGAATGTACAAAAGAACTGTACAAAAAAGATCTTCATGATTTAGATAATCACAATGGTGTGATCACTCACCTAGAGCCAGACATCCTGGAATGTGAAGTAGAGTAGGCCTTAGAAAGCATCACTACGAACAAAGCCAGTGGAGGTGATAAATTCTAGTTGAGTTATTTCAAATCCTAAAAGATGATGCTGTGAAAATGCTGCACTCAATATGCCAGCAAATTTGGAAAACTCAGCAGTGGCCACAGGACTGGAAAAGGTCAGTTTTCATTCCAATCCCCAAAAAAGGCAATGCCAGAGAATGCTCAAACTACCACACAGTTGCACTCATCTCACACGCTAGTGAAGTAATGCTCAAAATTCTCCAAGCCAGGCTTCAGCAATATATGAACCGTGAACTTCTACATGTTCAAGCTGGATTTAGAAAAGGCAGAGGAGTTCAGTTCAGTTCATTCAGCCACCCAGTCGTGGCCGACTCTTTGCGACGCAATGAATTGCAGCATGCCAGACCTCCCTGTCTATCACCATCTCCCGGAGTTCACTCAAACTCACATCCATCGAGTTGGTGATGCCATCCAGCCATCTCATCCTCTTTGTCCCCTTTTCCTCCTGCCCCCAATCCCTCCCAGCATCAGAGTCTTTTCCAATGAGTCAACTCTTTCCATGAGGTGGCCAAAGTACTGGAGTTTCAGCTTTAGCATTATTCCTTCTAAAGAACACCCCGGGTTGATCTCCTTTAGAATGGACTGGTTGGATCTCCTTGCAGTCCAAGGGACTCTCAAGAGTCTTCTCCAACACCACAGTTCAAAAGCATCAATTCTTCAGTGCTCAGCTTCCTTCGAAGTCCAACTCTTGCATCCATACAGGACCACTCAAAAAACCAAAGCCTTGACTAGATGGACCTTTGTTGGCAAAGTAATGTCTCTGCTTTTGAATATGCTATCTAGGTTGGTCATAACTTTTCTTCCAAGGAGTAAGCGTCTTTTAATTTCATGGCTGCAATCACCATCTGCAGTGATTTTGGAACCCCAAAAAATAAAGTCTGACACCGTTTCCACTGTTTCCCCGTCTATTTGCCATGAAGTGATGGGACCAGATGCCATGATCTTCATTTTCTGAATGTTGAGCTTTAAGTCAACTTTTCGCTTTACTCTTTCAGTTTTGTCCCAAAGCGTTTCAGTTCCTCTTCACTTTCTGCCATAAAGGTGGTGGCATCTGCATATCTGAGGTTATTGATATTTCTCCCGGCAATCTTGATTCCAGCTTGTGCTTCTTCCAGCCCAGCGTTTCTCAAGGTGTACTGTGCATATAAGTTAAATAAGCAGGGTGACAATATACAGCCTTGACATACTCCTTTTCCTATTTGGAACCAGTCTGTTGTTCCATGTCCAGTTCTAACTGTTGCTTCCTGACCTGCATACAAATTTCTCAAGAGGCAGGTCAGGTGGTCTGGTATTCCCATTCTTTCAGAATTTTCCACAGTTTCTTGTGATCCACACAGTCAAAGGCTTTGGCATAGTCAATAAAGCAGAAATAGATGTTTTTCTGGAACTCTCTTGTCTTTTTGATGATCCAGCGGATGTTGGCAATTTGATCTCTGGTTCCTCTGCCTTTTCTAAAACCAGCTGGAACATCTGGAAGTTCACAGTTCACGTATTGCTGAGCCTGACTTGAGCATTACTTTACTAGCATGTGAGATGAGTGCAATTGTGCGGTAGTTTGAACATTCTTTGGCATTTCCTTTCTTGGGGATTGGAATGAAAACGGACCTTTTCCAGTCCTGTGGCCACTGCTGAGTTTTCCAAATTTGCTGGCATATTGAGTGCAGCACTTTCACAGCATCATCTTTCAGGATTTGAAACAGCTCAACTGGAATTCCATCAGCTCCATTAGCTTTGTTTGTAGTGATGCTTTCTAAGGCCCACTTGACTTCACATTCCAGGATGTCTGGCTGTAGGTGAGTGATCACACCATCGTGATTATCTGGGTCATGAAGATCTTTTTTATACAGTTCTTCTGTGTATTCTTGCCACCTCTTCTTAATATCTTCTGCTTCTGTTAGGTCCATACCATTTCTGTCCTTTATCGAACCCATCATTGCATGAAATGTTCCCTTTGTGTCTTTAATTTTCTTGAAGAGATCTCAGATCTTTCCCATTCTGTTGTTTTCCTCTATTTCTTTGCATTGATTGCTGAGGAAGGCTTTCTTATCTCTTCTTGCTATTCTTTGGAACTCTGTATTCAAATGGGTCTATCTTTCCTTTCTTCCTTTGCTTTTCACTTCTCTTCTTTTCACAGCTATTTGTAAGACCTCCCCAGACAGCCTTTTTTCTGTTTTGCATTTCTTTTGCATAGGGATGGTCTTGATCCCTGTCTCCTGTACAATGTCATGAACCTCAGTCCATAGTTCATCAGGCACTCTATCAGATCTAGTCCCTTAAATCTATTTCTCACTTCCACTGTATAATCATAAGGGATTTGATTTAGGTCATACCTGAATGGCCCAGTGGTTTTCCCTACTTTCTTCAATTTAAGTCTGAATTTGGCAATAAGGATTTCATGATCTGAGTCACAGTCAGCTGCTGGTCTTGTTTTTGCTGACTGTATAGAGCTTCTCCATTTTTGGCTGCAAAGAAGATAATCAGTCTGATTTTGGTGTTGACCATCTGGTGATGTCCATGTGTAGAGTCTTCTCTGGTGTTGGAAGAGGGTGTTTGCTATGACCAGTGCGTTCTCTTGGCAAAACTCTATTAGTCTTTGCCCTGCTTCATTCTGTATTCCAAGGCCAAATTTGCCTGTTACTCCATGTGTTTCTTGACTTCCTACTTTTGCATTCCAGTTTCCTATAATGAAAAGGACATCTTTTTTGGGTGTTAGTTCTAAAAGGTCTTGTAGGTCTTCATAGAATCGTTCAACTTCAGCTTCTTCAGTGTTACTGGTTGGGGCATAGACTTGGATTACTGTGATATTGAATGGTTTGCCTTGGAAATGAACAGAGATCATTCTGTTGTTTTTGAGATTGCATCCAAGTGCTGCATTTCGGACTCTTTTGTTGACCATGATGGCTACTCCATTTCTTCTAAGGGATTCCTGCCCTCAGTAGTAGATATAATGGTCATCTGAGTTAAATTCACCCATTCCAGTCCATTTTAGTTTGCTGATTCCTAGAATGTCGACATTCACTCTTGCCATCTCTTGTTTGACCACTTCCAATTTGCCTTGATTCATGGACCTGACATTCCAGGTTCCTATGCAATATTGCTCTTTCCAGCATCGGACCTTGCTTCTATCACCAGTCACATCCACAACTGGGTATTGTGTTTGCTTTGGCTCCATCCCTTCATTCTTTCTAGAGTTATTTCTCCACTGATCTCCAGTACCATATTGGGCACCTACTGACCTGGGGAGTTCCTCTTTCAGTATCCTATCATTTTGCATTTTCATACTGTTCATGGGGTTCTCAAGGCAAGAATACTGAAGTGGTTCGCCATTCCCTTCTCTAGTGGACCACATTCTGTCAGAGCTCTCCATCATGACCCGCCCGTCTTGGGTGGCACCACACAGCATGGCTTAGCTTCATTGAGTTAGACAAGGCTGTGGTCTAGTGTGATTAGATTGACTAGTTTTCTGTGAGTATGGTTTCAGTGTGTCTGCCCTCTGGTGCCTTCTTGCAACACCTATCATCTTACTTGGGTTTCTCTTACCTTGGGCGTGGGGTATCTCTTCACAGCTGATCCAGCAAAGCACAGCCGCTGCTCCTTACCTTGGACGAGGGTTATCTCCTCACCGCTGCGCCTCCTGACCTTGAATGTGGAGTAGCTCCTGTAGGCCCTCCTGCGCCCATGCAGCCACCGCTCCTTGGACGTGGGATTACTCCTCTTGGCCGCCACCCCTGACCTCGGCCGTGGGGTAGCTGCCCAAGGCAGAGGAACTAGAGATCAAATTGCCAACATCCACTGGATCATCAAAAAAGCAAGAGAGTTCCAAGAAAACATCTACTTCTGCTTCAGTGACTATGCCAAAGACTTTGACTCTGTGGATCACAATAAACTAGAAAATTCTGAAAGAGATGGGAATACCAGACCACCTGACCTGCCTCCTAAGAAATCTGTATGCAGGTCAGGAAGCAACAGTTAGAACTGGACATGGAACAACAGACTGGTTCCAAAGGGGGAAAGGAGTATGTGAAGGCTGTACATTGTCACCATGCTTATTTAAGTTATATGCAGAGTACATCATGAGAAACGCTGGACTAGGTGAAGCACAAGCTGGAATCAAGATAGCAGGCAGAAATATCAATAACCTCAGATATGCAGATGATACCAGCCTTATGGCAGAAAGCAAAGAACTAAAGAGCCTCTTGATGAAAGTGAAAGAGGAGACTGAAAAAGTTGTCTTAAAACTCAACAGTCAGAAAACGAATCCTGGCATCTGGTCCCAACTCTTCATGGCAATTAGATGGGGAAACCATGGAAACAGTGAGAGACTTTATTTTTTGGGGTTCCAAAATCACTGCAGACTGTGATTGCAGGCATGAAATTAAAAGATGCTTGTTCCTTGGAAGAAAAGCTATGACCAACCTAGACAGCATATTAAAAAGCAGAGACATTACTTTGCCAGCCAATATCTGTCTAGTCAAAGCTATGGTTTTTCCAGTGGTCATGTATGGATGTGAGAGTTGGACTATAGAGAAAGCTGAGTGCCGAAGAACTGATGCTTTTGAACTGTGGTGTGGAGAAGACTCTTGAGAGTCCCTTGGACTTCAAGGAGATCGAACCAGTCCATCCTAAAGTAAATCAGTCCTTAATATTCATTGTAAGGACTGATGCCAAAGCTGAAACTCCAGTCCTTTGGCCACCTGATGGAAAGAACTGACTCATTTGAAAAGACCCTGATGCTGGGAAGGATTGAAGGCAGGAGAAGGGGACGACAGAGGATGAGATGTCATCACTGAGTCAAAGGACATGAGTTTGAGTAAACTCTGGGAGTTGGTGATGGACAGGGAGGCCTGGGGTGCTGCAGTCCATGGGGTCACAGTCGGATATGACTGAGCAGCTGAACTGAACTGAAGAAAAGACTTCAGCCATTTTATTATTTGTTTTCTGTATGTTTTACAACTATTACGTCCTTCACATTTCCTTCATCATTACTTTCTTTTTTGTTTGATTTTTTTGTAGTTAGCCATTTTGATTCTTTTCTCATATTCTTTCGTATGTATCTATAAGTATTTTCTTTGTGATTACCATAGGAATTACCTATAACACTTAACGTTATAACACTGAATTTTTAAAAACTCATTTTATTTAATTATACTTGAGTTACAATGTGGTGTTAATTTCTGCTGTACAGCAAATCAATTCAGTTATATTTGTGTGTATATATACACAGATAGATATTTTCTTATTCTTTTTCGTTACGGTTTATCTCAGGATATTGAATATAGTTGCCTGTGCTAGACAATAGGACCTTGCTGTTTATCCATAGTATATATAATAGTATGCACCTGCTCATTCCAAACTCCTTCTCTTTCCCTCTCCCCTTTGATAATCTCAAGTCTGTTCTCTATGTCTGAATCTGTTTCTGTTCACAGATAAGTGTCATATTTTGATTCCACATATAAGTGATATCATATGGTAATTTGTCTTTCTCTTTCTGACTAACTTCACTTTTAGTATGATAATCTCTAGGTCCATCCGTGTTGCTGCAGATGAAATTATTTCATCCCCTTTTGTGGCTCAGTACTATTCCGTTGTATATATGCACCACATCTTCTTTATCCATTGATCTGTCAATGGACATTTAGGTTGTTTCCACGTCTTGGTTATTGTGAACCAGTAGGTTCTGCTATGAACATGAGGGTGCAGGTATCTTTTTGAGTTATAGTGTTGTATGGATATATGTCCAGGAATGGGATTGTTGGATCATATGGCAACTCAATGTTTAGTTTTTTGAGGAGCCACCATATTGTTTTCCATAGTGGCTTTACCAGTTTACATTCCCACCAGCAGTATGGGAAGATTTCCTTTTCTCCATACCCTCTCATTTGTTATTTGATGGCTGAATTATTATTTATACAAATTGACATGTCATGAGTTTTTAGTTTGTCAGTTTTTTAAAAACAGTTTTGATAGCAGCCATTCTGACTGGCATGAAATGGTACCTCTTTGAGGTTTTGATTTGCATCATACAAGAAACGAATCGCCAGTCCAGGTTTGATACAGGATGCTTGGGAAACAGGATACTTGGGGCTGAATGACCCAGAGGGATGGTATGGGGAGGAAGGTGGGAGGGGAGTTCAGGATGGGGACCACGTGTACACCCATGGTGGATTCATGTTGATGTATGGCAAAACCAATACAATATTGTAAAGTAATTAGCCTCCAGTTAAAATAAATAAATTTAAATTAAAAGAAAAACGCCTCCAGTTAAAATAAATAAATTTAAATTAAAAGAAAAACAGTTTTATGTTATAGTTTACATTCTCAACAAGCTTTTTCTTCACCTTCATGAAATCTAGGATATTTATAATGTATGTGCAAGAGGCTGGCAAGAGTTCAACTTAAACAAATTATCAACCAAGAAAAGAAGGGAAAGATTTGACAAGATTTTTAAATGCTAAACAAAATAATGAAATTCTATTTTTAATTAATAAATAATATGTCTGTATATACAGCATTAAGATCAGAATGCTATTAACATCTAATATTATGGCATAATGGACATAAAATGCTGTTTTCTTTTATAGATGTATAACTCAATTTTAAAACATATCTAAATATAATGACATTGTAAACAACTTCTATGAAAACATCAATAGCTATGAAGATAAATCAACTGAAGTTTATAGGCATTAGCCCTTTTTATTTTTTTAATACTTTTATCTTTGATAAGCTGCTAGGGCCAGGCTTCCCCAGTGACTCAGCAGTAAATTCATGGGCAATGCAGGAGATGCAGGTTTGGTTCCTGGGTCGGAAGGTCCCTTGGAGTTGGAAATGGGAACCTACTCCAGTATTCTTCTGGAGAATTCCATGGACATAGGGGCCTGCTAGGGTATAGTCCATGGGGTTGCAAAGAGCAGGACATGACTGAGCACACACACATGCTATTGATTTTTCTGAGATTCATAGTTTAGTGTATATTTACCATTGTTTAGTGTATATTTCGGAGAAGGCAATGGCACCCCACTCCAGTACTCTTGCCTGGAAAATCCCATGGATGGAGGAGCCTGGTGGGCTGCAGTCCATGGGGTCGCTAAGAGTCGGACACGACTGAGCAACTTCACTTTCACTTTTCACTTTCATGCATTGGAGAAGGAAATGGCAACCCACTCCAGTGTTCTTGCCTGGAGAATCCCAGGGACAGGGGAGCCTGGTGGGCTGCCGTCTGGGGGGTCGCACAGAGTCGGACACGACTGAAGAGACTTAGCAGTAGCAGCAGTGTATATTTACCTTGTCTTATAACAATAAAAAAAAAAATCTCAAAAATGACCATTGTAACCTGGCTTTCTAGTAACAGTACGTTTCCTAAATAAATGAAAATTTAAGTAAAATTTTTAAAGTGTTAGCTTTATTATAATAAACATTGCATAATTAAATGTTACTTTGATAGAATTTTAATACCATACAATTATACCATATGGTTGTAAAAAGATCCACAATCTATGGGTTGTTGGGGTTTTTTTTCTGTGTGATTAACATGCTAAAGATGTATTTATCATGAGGTATGAGACTAAAGACATAAAAAATTTTGAAAGTTTAATGTCTTACTGAGAGTAATTCAGTTCAGTTCATTCGCTCTGTCGTGTCCGACTCTTTGCGACCCCATGTACTGCAGCATGCTTTGCTTCCATGTCCATCCCCAGCTCCTGGAGCTTGCTCAACCTCATGTCCATCAAGTTGGTGATGCCATCCAACCATCTCATCCTCTGTCATCCTCTTCTCTTCCTGTCTTCAATCTTGCCCAGCATCAGAATCTTTTCCAGTGAGTCAGTTCTTCACATCACGTGGCCAAAGGAGTTTCAGCTTCAGCATCAGTCCTTCTCATGAATATTCAGGACTGATTTCCTTGAGGATGGACTGGTTTGATCTCCTTGCTGTCCAAGGGGCTCTTACTTCTTTATAAATAAAAAATATATTTAAAACAAATCCAGTGAAGAATCAATATTCTGGCACAGAGGAGAAAAGTTTTGTTAATTTATAATATTTAGATAGTTCCTACTATCTAATTACTCATTTTGAGTCATTTGCATTTTATTAAATCTTAAATTTTTGAAAATTCAGAAGCCTTCGGATCGTTTTTCCTTTATTAAAATTTTTTCTTAGTCTCAAAAGGGGCTTCCTTTCTATTTTTATATAGAAACCTTTTGTTTGAGATATAATCCCCATACCCTTTACAAGGGTACAATTCTGTGGGTTTTAGTACATTTACAAAGTTATACAACCATCACCACTGTCTAATTTCAGAAAAATTTCTCCACACCTAAAAGAAACCTCTTATCCAGTAGCAGCTACTTCCCATTCCTACCTCCCTATAACTTGTAACCACTAATCTACTTTCTGTTTCTATTGATTTTCTTTTTCCAGATGTTTCATGTAAATGAAATCATATAATATGTGGCTTTTATGTGTGACTTAGCATAATATTTTAGCATGTAGTTGGATCATTCTGCTGATCTCTGCCTTTTAATGAGTGTTTGCTCCATTTAAATTTAATGTAATTATTGGGTTTCCCTGGGTAAAGATTCTGGTAAAGAATCTGCCTGCAGTGCAGGAGACCTGGGTCTGATCCCTGGCTCAGGAAGATCCCCTGGAAAAGGAAATGGCAACCCACTCTAGTATTCTTGCCTGGAGAATTTCATGGACAGAGGAGCCTGATGGGCTACAATCCATGGGATCTCAAAGAGTCAAACACAACTAAGCTACTACACACACATTGATAAGATCATTTTTACATTTGTCACTTTACTGTTTGTTTTCTGTATGTTACGTTTCCCTCCTCCCATTCCTCCATTGGGACTGCCCCTGTGACTCATTGGTAAAGAATCCTCCTGCAACACAGGAGCCGTGGGTTCAATCTCTGGGTTGGGAAGATTCCTCTGGAGAGTTCCACGTACAGAGGCGCCTGGCAAGCTACAATCCATGGGGTTGCAAAGAGTTGGACGTGACTGAAGCGACTTGGCATGCACTCATTTCTCCATTACTACCTTTTCTGTTAAATATATATTTTCTAATGTGCCATTTAAATTTTTCTAGTACGACCTTTTAATTGCCTTAGTGCGTTAATTGCTCAGTTGTGTCTGACTTTTTGCAACCTCATGGACTGTAGCCCACCAGGCTCCTCTGTCCTAGGGATTTCCCAGGCAGGAATACCGGAGTGAGTAGACACTGCCAACCCAGGTATCGAACCCAGGTCTCCTGCATGGCAGGCAGATTCTTTACCATCTGAGCCATCAGGGTTAACTGATTTTAATGGTGGCTCAGGTGGTAAAGAATCTGCCTGCCATGCAAGAGACCTGGGTTTGAGTGCTGGGTCAGGAAGACCCCCTGGAGAAGCGAATGGCTAACCACTCCAGTATTATTGCCTGCAGAATTATATGGACAAAGGAGCTTGGTTGACTACTGTTCATGGGGTCACAAAGAGTTGGACACGACTGAGTGACTAACACTTTAATTCCCTAGCATTTCTTTTACTGTATATTTTTGAGTTATTTTCTTAATGGTTGTCCTGGGAGTTAAACAGTTTATAAAATGTAGTTTGAATTGGTACTAATATAATTTTAATAGCATGTAAAAACTTTGATCTTTTATAGTTTTATTAAGTTCTATTTTCTTTGTGCTATTATTGTCATAAGATTATGTGTTTATACATTGTTGCCTATCAAAACAGATTTATAATTATTGCTTTATACATTTGCCTTTTAAATGAGACAAGAGACAAAAATTTGTGAACTATATTTATACTGCCTTTTTATATTTACCTATGTTACTGTCTTCACCAGTACTCTTTAATTTTTTGTGTAGATTTTAGTTACTGTCTGGTGTCCCTAAACACTCATTCTTTTATTATTTAATTAATTTTTGGTTGCCCTGGGTGTTCATTTCTTCACATGGACTTTTCTCTAGTTGCAGAGAACTGGGGCTACCCTATAGTTGTTGTGTGCAGGCTTTGCATTGCGGTGGCTTCTCTTGGAGAGCACAGGTGTTAGGGCGCCCAGGCTTCAGTACTGCAGCATCGAGGCTCAGTAGTTGTGGTGTGTGGGCTTCATTGCTCTGCAGCATGTGGAATCTCCTTGGACCAGGGGTCGAACCTGTGTCCCCCGCATTGACAGGTGGATTCTTATCCACTGCACTACCTGGAAAGTCACCTAAACACTCATTCTTAAGTAGTCTCCCCTGCAGCTCTCTCAGTTGTAGTCCATTGTCATTATCCTGGGGCCCTGTTGATGTGATGGTAAGGTGTTGGGAACGGGGAAGCATCATCTAATTTTTCAGTTAAGTCTCAGTCTTTTAGTGCGCCTGTGTCCCTGGACTGTATCCTTCCCATATGTTTCCCAGCTCTGTATTCATTTCCTTAGATAAGATAGGAAGTCTAGCAGGAGCTGAAGTTTGGGTAAATTTCCTTTCCCCCAGTTTGGATAAGGCTCTGGCAGTCTTTTCCCTTGACTGGGAGACCGGCCTGAGTTATGGAGAATGCTTTGAGTGTATTCGAAATGGCTGTTTTTCTCCTCTCTCTGTCAGAAAGAAGAGGGTTTTTCTTTACTCTTTACTGTGAAAACCTTGGTAGGGGATTGTTTCTGGAGATATCCACAAAAATCTGGGGACTCCCTAAGGATGTGGCCTCTAGAAGTTTCTCACTATTACACTATGCACTATACACTATGCCTTCAGCAATTTGTCAAAATTAGCTTTTAAGCATTCCTACCAATTTATGGCTTTAGTGTCTTCCTTTCCAGTAAGCAGTTCTCAGTCTATGATTCTCAGTATTTACTGTCTCTCCAGTTTTTAGGATAGCAATTTGTCTTATGACCTTAGTTCTCTGATGTGTCCAAGTCGTTGATTTTCAGTTTGTTCAGCTTTTTTCTTAGTGTAAGATGGGTGTGATGACTTGTGAGTTCTTTACATTGGAGTTGGAAGTAGAAGTCCTAATTTTATCTTTGAAAATTTATTTTCAACTGAATTCCAGAATGGAGATATAATTTACCTAAAAGACAAACCCAACAAATTGTAATGGTCTTTGCATCTTTGTCAACTGTTACACATTACAATGGCTGAAGTCATTGAATGTCCTCTCTTGCATTTTGAAGGGGTTTGACATTGGACTTGCAGAAGACATGAGAGCTGACATTTGAATTTATTTTGAGGGGAAATTTGGGACATATAAATTTAAGTTTTCAAATCACATTGCAGTGGTAAATAATTTTTTCCTGTATGTCTAGATAATTGCAATCCATGATTTATTTAAAACTTTACTCTTTCACTGAAAAAAAAAGAATTTCCTTTTATTACAAACTACAATATTTGTGTAAGGATTAAAGTGGAAAAGTCATCATTCTAGATCCACCCCCCCCCTACTTCTTTCAGAGCCTTCTGAAGTAACTAAATATTGTAATAGATTCATGAAGAGTGCCATTCCTCCACTAAGATCAACTTGATTTAGACTCTGTTGTCATTTAACTGGTGGCACCACTGCCTTAGAACTCTCTGAGAGATCATTTTTATGGGTAGAAGAGTTTTTAAACTATTTTTATGGATAGAAGTTTCCATTAATTTTGAAAAGTGACTCTCTGGTGCCAAAGTAGCAACTTGGACCTTTATATTTGTACATTGCAGAGTCTGATTTTCTTTTACACTTTTATGGGTAAAAACCATTTTCCCTGAGGGAACATTTTGCATTCACCACTGAATGTCAGATAAGGAATAAAATGCAAAATGTTTCAGTCTCTAGTTACAATTTTTGTCAATATTGTTTAGTAGTAAATGTGTATGTTGAGAAGTTTGTAATGCTACTAGTTTGATGTTTCTGATTTTTAAGTTGTACTACATTTAATTTAAAGGAGAAACCAGATTGTTCCATGTAAAACATTTTTCTATTTTCTTATTTAGACCCTTGAAATTTCAGTAGATTATGGATTTGCCTTATTGTGAGTGATCAACTGATCCTTTTTAAGGAATGTCAGTCGGACACGACTGAGCGACTTCACTTTCACTTTTCACTTTCATGCCTTGGAGAAGGAAATGGCAACCCACTCCAGTGTTCTTGCCTGGAGAATCCCAGGGATGGGGGAACCTGGTGGTCTGCCGTCTATGAGGTCGCACAGAGTCAGAAAAGACTGACGTGACTTAGCAGTAGCAGCAGCAGGGAGGTTGTACATGGCTGAGAACTAAGGAGTAGTACTTAGGAATTTCTGTTCTTTTTTATTCATTCATTCATTTATTTCATTATTGTGTTCATTTAACAAACATTTATTGGGCACATATTACAGTCTGGGTAGAAAATTCACATAACTTGGACAAGGTCATATTTTTAGTGAAGGGACTTGCCTGAGAACTCTTGATTTTCTAGTCTAAAGCTGTCTTCATAATAGTATTTCTAGAGTTTGATATTTGAAATATAGTTGATCTGGTAAGTATTTAATCCAGTTTTTATTTAGGGTAATATATACATGTATTCGAATACCTACATATTGGTATATTTCAGTATTTATATTTACTTCGCACATTTGGCTCTGCTTGTGAGCTAAACTATTATTGTTAGGGAGATACTATAAGAGGAGAAGGTTGAAACACTGCTTTAATGAGTAAGTGATCCAGTAGTCTGGAAAATAAAGTAGTTAGAAGTAGTTGTTTCAATAACAATTTTTGTTGCTTTGTTTTGTCTTATATGCATATATAGAATCATTTATCAGTTCAGTTCTGTCACTTAGTTATGTGTGACTCTTTGTGACCCCATGTCAGGCTTCCCTGTCCATCACAAACTCCCAGAGCTTGCCAAAACTCATGTCATTTATACCCTTTGTCTATAAATAACATGCATACATCTAGTTCCAAAAAAGCCTTATGAGAATATATTGGTTATATATATATCCGATTCATTTTGCTATACACCAGAAACTGGCAGAAGTTAAGATTAAGCTAGAGTCAAGGATGGCCAAGTAACCTATTTGGCAGAGAATCAACTAATAGATCTAGAAACTGCATTCATTCCAACTACTTTTGCATCCCTCACTCCCCAACATTGGTTCTATATTTTCCATGGATAAAAGCAAAATTAAAGAAAGCATTTTGGGGGAAATAATAGGCAAATTGGTTGAATTTAACTTATTAATTTATTGCACATTTCTGTACTAAAGCAATTATTTGAACTTGGTATGGGCTAGACAAAGTTCCAGCAAATTTGGAAAACTCAGCAGTGGCTGCAGGGCTGGAAAAGGTCAGTTTTCATTCATCCCTAAGAAAGGCAATGCCAAAGAATGTTCATTTAGTTCAATTCAGTTCAGTTTCTCAGTCGTGTCTGACTCTTTGAGACCCCATGAATCACAGCACGCCAGGCCTCCCTGTCCATCACCAACTCCCTGAGTTCACTCAAACTCAAGTCCATTGAGTCAGTGATGCCATCAAGCCATCTCATCCTCTGTCGTCCCCTTCTCCTCCTGCCCCTGATCCCTCCCAACATCAGGGTCTTTTCCAATGAGTCAACTCTTCTCATGAGGTGGCAAAAATATTGGAGTTTCAGCTTTAGCATCAGTCCTTCCAGTGAACACTTATCTCCTTTAGGATGGACTGGTTGGATCTCTTTGCAGTCCAAGGGACTCTCAAGAGTCTTCTCCAACACCACAGTTCAAAAGCATCAATTCTTCGGTGCTCAGCTTTCTTCACATCCTGCTCTCACATCCATACAAGAATGTACATACGACCGTACAATTGCACTCATCTCACATGCTAGCAAAGTAATGCTCAAAATTCTCCAAGTCTGGCTTCAGCAATATGTGAACTGTGAACTTCCAGATTTTCAGGCTGGATCTAGAAAAGGCAGAGGAACCAGAGATCAAATTGCTAACATCCACTGGATCAGAGAAAAAGCAAGAGAATTCCAGAAAAACATCTACTTCTGCTTCATTGACTACACTAAAGCCTTTGACTATGTGGATCACAACAAACTGGAAAATTCAAGAGACGGGAATACCAGCCTCCTGGGAAGTCTGTATGAAGGTCAAGAAACAACATTTAGAACCAGACATGGAAGAACAGACTGGTTCTAAATTGGGAAAGGAGTATGTCAGGCTGTATATTCACCCTGCTCATTTAACTTATATGCAGAGTACATCATGCAAAATGCCAGGCTGGATGAAGCACAAGTTGGAATCAAGATTGTCAGGAGAAATATCAATAACCTCAGATATACAGATGACACCACCCTTACGGCAGAAAGCGAAGAGGACCTAAAGAGCGAGCCTCTTGATGAAAGTGAAAGAGGAGAGTGAAAAAGCTGACTTAAAACTCAGCATTCAGAAAATGAAGATCATGGCATTTGGTCCCATCACTTCATGACAAATGGATGGGGGAACAATGGAAACAATGAGAGACTCTTTTAGGGGGGCTCCAAAATCACTGAAAATGGTGAATACAGCCATGAAATTAAAAGATGCTTACTCTTTGGAAAAAAGGCTATGACAAACATAGACAGCATATTAAAAAAGAGAGATATTACTTTGCTGACAGTGGTCCGTCTAGTGAAAGCTATGATTTTTCCAGTACTCATGTATGGATGTGAGAGCTGGACCATTAAGAAGGCTGAGGGCAAAAGAGCTGATGCTTTTGAATGTGGTATTGGAGAAGACTAAGAGTAACTTGGACTGCAAGGAGAGCCAACCTGTCCATCCTCAAGGATATCAGTCCTGAATATTCATTGGAAGGACTGATGTTGAAGCTGAAACTCCAATACTTTGGCCACCTGATGCAAGAGCTGACTCATTAGAAAAGACCCTGACACTGGGAAAGATTGAAGGCAGGAGGAAAAGGGGACGACAGAATGAGATGGTTGGATGGCATCACCAATTTGATGGACATGAGTTTGGGCAAGCTCCGGGAGTTGGTGATGGACAGGGAAGCCTGGTGTGTTGCAGTCCATGGGTTGCAAAGAGTTGGACTCGATTGAGTGGCTGAACTGAACTGATCTGAGACAAAGTTTGGAGGCTCCAGGCGTTCATCTTTGTTACAGTCTTTTTTGTTGTTGTTACAGTCTTATACCCAGCTATAGAGACCAATGTATTTTTTCCTTTTGGCTGACAATTTCAGATTGGCAGCTTTTGAATTTAGGTGATTTGGGTGTTGTCAGGTGGGAAATTACCTTGATGCAATGGTTACTGCCAGATAACACTCATCAGGTAGGCTGTCCCAAAGGTAAGGGGATAGAGAAGCTAACAGACCCCTTAAGATGCTTCAGCTGCAAAGTTTATTTAAGTGAGTTTAAAACATACACTTAGAAGTAGAAGGAAAGAGTTAAGGGTAAGCTAACACATACAGGATAGAGGTACAAGTGGATGGAATTAAGCGTATTACCTAAATCCTGGGTTGTGCAGTATTCATGTGTCTTGTGTTTCAGTTTCTGCCACACCAGCATTCCTTGCTGGTACTGTTGTACAGAGACTAGAAATGATTTGAGCCACCTGGCCCAGTAGATGGAAAGTGCTCAAGGCTAACGACACAGTCTCACCTTATTAAAGAAAAGCAGGGGCAAGTATACTTGGTCACAACTATTGCCCACTGATTAGCCTGCTGAGCAGCTATGGCTTTTACTTGCCTTTCTTGGGAAGGGGATATATGGGGCCAGGATGGGTGTCAACAGTACATGATTGAATTAAGATTTCATGAATTAAAAAAAAAGATTTCATGAATAACTGAGTGTTTCATATACGTCAGATATATTTAGTGTATCTTGACTGTTTGGTGCTTTATGTATATACAGCATATCTTGAACACTTAGAGTCTTCTTGATCCAACTATCCCTTTCTGTTTATATTCATACATATATACTGAACTTATTATATCTGTTTAACATGTCCTTTATGTTTTCAACTTCTATGTATGGTTTAAACATCTTATGATTTTCATATATATGTTTGGTTTCTTGTCTTTTATAATAGAATTGAATATTCTCAAATAATACAACAAATAGAAAGTCCAGATGTAAATTCTCTTAATGTCTTCACTTTTTTAATATAATTATATTTATTTATTTTTTGGCTGTGCTGGGTCTTTGTTTATGCGTGGGCTTGGTGCCAGGTTCTCAAGGATTATCACATTTTAAAACTCTTTCAAAAGATATGACATTTTCTATAGGATGTAGTAAATGAATGCTTAAAGCCCATACCAAGGCATTGGTATTTGCCTTGGTAGAAAGTATATTTCTGAAGAGTTTTCAGATATAGCATTTGCCTCAGTTACCTGGTTCAGGTAATGTAGCTTGAAGATGGTATAACTAGGAAATCGTGGTAACATTACAGATCATGAAGGGAAATATATCAAGGAAAAGATTCTATGGATAGCAGCTTAATGTTGACAATTATTGATTACGTAATAGTTTTGAAAAATTTTTAGTGTATTTTTAGGTTCGCAGAAGAATTGAGTGATCAGTACAGAGAACTTCTGTACTAGCCTCACACATGCATAACCTCTGACATTATTGATGTACTTGTGCTCAATTACTCAGTCTTGTTCAACTCTTTGCAACCCCATAGACTGTAGCCTGCCAGACTCCTCTGTCCATGGAATTTTCCAGGCAAGAATACTGGGACAGGTTGCCATTTCCTACTCCAGTGGATCTTCCCGACCCAGGGATCCAACCCCCATCTCTTACGTCTCCTGCATTGACACGTGGATTATGTACCACTGTGCACATTATCAATATTCCCCACCAAAATGGTGCATTTATTATACTGTGACCTTATATTAACACATCATTACCATTTGAAGCCCATAGTTTAGAGTTGCCCTTGTTATTATATATTGAATAACACTTAGAGAATTAGTTTTTATAAATATGTAATGACATGTTTCCATCGTTATAGTATCGTGCAGAGTAGTTTCACTGCCTTCAAAATGTTGTGTGCTCTGCCTGTTCATTCCTCCCTCCTCCCAACACATAGCAACCTCAGATCTTTTTACTAATTTCAAAGTTTTGCCTTTTTCAGAATGTGATGTAGTTGGAATCGTATAATATGTAGCCTTCTCAGATTAGCATCTTTCACTTAGTAATATGCACTTAAGTTTCGTCCATGTCTTTTCATGGCTTGAATAGCTCATTTCTTTTTAGTGTAAACTATTATTGTTTGGACCACAGTTTGTCCATTTACCTACTGAGGAGTTTGTCAGTTATGAATAGAGCTACTGTAAACATCTGTGTGTAGGTTTTTAATTGGATGTAAGTTTTCAGTCTGGGTAAATATTAAGGAGCATAATTGCTGGATTGCCTGGTAGCTCAGCTGGTAAAGAATCTGCCAGCAACGCAGGAGACCCCAGTTCAATTCCTGAGTCAGGAAGATCTGCTGGAGAAGAGATAGGCTACCCAATCCAGTATTCTTGGGCTTCCCTTGTGGCTCAACTGGTAAAGAATCTGCCTGTGATGTGGGAGACCTGGGTTTGATCCCTGGATTGGGAAGATCCCCTGGAGAAGAGAATAGCTACACACTCCAGTATTCTGGCCTGGAGAATTGGGGTTGCAAAGAATCAAACACGACTGAGCATCTCTCACTTTAACTTTTAACTTTTATGGTAAGTGTAGGGGCTTCCCTGGTGGCTCAGTTGGTAAAGAATCTGCCTGCAGTGCAGGAGACTTGCCTGCAGCACAGGAGATGTGGATTTGATCCCTGGGTCAGGAAGATCCCCTGGAGAAGGAAATGGCAACCCACTCCAGTATTCTTGCTGGAGAATCCCAGGGTTAGAGGAGCCTGGTTGGCCACAGTCCATGGGGTTGCAAGAGTCAGACAAAACTTAGCGCCTAAACCACAACCACCAATCATGGTAGGTGTGTGCCTTTCAGTGTCTGTACTATTTGGTATTCCCACCAGATACTTTGGTCTTGTCGTTGGTTTAGATTTTGGTCATTCTAATAAGTGTGTTGTGCTATCTTGTTGTTTTGATTTGCAATTTCCTGCTGACCTAAAATGTGGAATGTCTTTTCATATGCTTATTGACCATCTGTTTATTTTCTTTAGTGTGGTGACTGTTCAGATCTTTGGCTCGTTTATTAATCAGGTTGTTTTCTTATTGTTGAATTTTAGAAGTTTTTTGTATATTTTGCATTGTTATTGTTGTTCAGTAGCGCAGTCGTGTCTGACTCTGCAATCCCATGGACTGTGGCATGCCAGGTTTCACCATCTCCCAGAGTTTGCTTAAACTCATGCCCATTGAGTTGGTAGTTTTTATCAGATGTGACTTTTGCCCAGAATTGTATTTTCTCCCCATCTGTGGCTTGTTTTCTCATCCATTTATTTAATGCTACTTCTTCTATTAACTTTGGTTTGGTCCTCATCTTTAAATTATTCTCTTTTTTTAAAATAATTTGTTTTTCTTTTTGGCTGTGCTGAGTCTTCGTTGCTGTGCAGGCTTTTCTCTAGTTGTGGTGTGTAGGCTTCCCGTTACGTGGCTTCTCTTGCTGTGGAGCACAGCCTCTAGGACATGCAGGCTTCAGGAGTTGCGGCTCCTGGGCTCTAGAGCACAGGCTCAAGAGCTGAGCATGAGCTTAGTTGCTCCACAGCATGTGGGGTTTTCTTGGACCAGGAATCGAGCCTGCATCTTCTACGTTGGCAGACAGATTCTTTACCACTGAGCCACCAGGGAAGCCTTATTCTTAACTGATCTTTCTCCATTCAGGCTTCCCTTCACCAGTTTTTCCTCCTTATTGATCATGTCGCTCTCCTGTTTAACTCTCAGTAAACCAGTGAAAATAGCCATAACCGTTTGTCATTTTTCTTTTTTATAAGTCATGGGAATGATTTATAGAATTAAGAATAAAGTAATAGTTTAAAAATCAACATTATTAAATTTTAAACTTTAAAAAGAGGTTAGACATAACAGCACCTCTTTGTAACAAGTAAATTTTGGTGTACTGATATAAAAAAATCAGAGACTAATGTCACATGCCTTTTTTGCAACAATGAAATGGGAAGAGATAGTCAGTGTTGCTGTCACAAAGTATTGTGTGATGAAGTCCTTCCTGCTGAATAATTAACTGAATGAGACTACCGTTGTGTCTTGTCTTTAGACATGTTCTGATCACATATCAGTTCTTGAATTTGATCAATTTTGTGTAGTATATTGTTATCTGATGATTTATAGTCTGAGATTTCACTTACACCATCCAGTTTCACCATTGTCACTAGAATTGGAATGTTCCTCAGACTTTTGTCTTCTTATTCATCTAATATTATGATATATCTTTCTCTATTCATTTCCTTTTCTTTGCTATTTTGGTCATAAATGCAAGTATTTGGTGTCCTCAATTTTCTAATTTCTGGGAAGATGATGCAGTACTTTGAGCAATACTATGAGAAAAAAGAATGGCAGCCCATTATTGCATCCTCCTAGGTTGTTCCATCATTCTTCTCTTTCTTATTATTTTAGATTTTTTGAATTATTAGGAATAATGTGATGAGTAATAATGGATAATGATGGAATTATTTGTAGGATATTAAAACCACTGAATGTTTCAAGATGTAGGAAAAGTAATGTCAGTGAGATCCCGTAATATTTCTTAGAATTATAGAAGAGTTCAGTTAACCCTTGTGGTGATTACAATATACAATAGGTTTTACCCTATTTTAATAAAGTACATTTTCTCTTGGCTTTTTTTGGGGGGGGGTTGTAGTAAGAAAAAGTGATGAAATGTCTTTATAAATAGTTAGAAATGTTAAAAAATGGAAAATGGATACATTGGACCCTAATGATATACCAAGAGTTAAAAACCTTTAGTAATTTCCAGTTTTCTGAAAGATAAAGCTTCAAATCCTTAGCATTTCCTGGAAGCTTTGGTTATTTTTCAGCCTTACGCCAGCAGCACCCATCCTATATATACCCTTTTTAAAGGCATATTGTATTACTATTACTGTGAGTGCTTTGAGCTGCCATATATTTTCATACTTGCATAAAAGTGGTAGAGAGAATTCTAAGATGGCCCCCACAATTCCTGGCCCCTGGTATATACATGCCTTCCCTCATTTGTTCAGTCAAATGCTAATCTAGGTACTTTGAAGGGATTTTGCAGTTCAGTTCAGGTCAGTTGCTCAGCCATGTCCAACTCTTCGTGACCCCATGAGTCGCAGCATGCCAGGCTTCCCTGTCCATCACCAACTCCCAGAGTTCACTCAAACTCACATCCAGCGAGTTGGTGATGCCATCCAGCCATCTCATCCTCTGTCGTCCCCTTTTCCTCCTGCCCCCAATCCCTCCCAGCATCAGAGTCTTTTCCAGTGAGTTGACTTTAAAATCAGTCAGTCAGTTCAGTTGCTCAGTCGTGTCTGACTCTTTGCTACCCCATGGACTGTAGCACACCAGGCTTCCCTGTCCATCACCAACTTCTGGAGCTTACTCAAACTCATGTCCATCGAGTTAGTGACACCATCCAACCGTCTCGTCCTCTGCCATCCCCTTCTCTTCCCACCTTCAATCTTTCCCAGCATCAAGGTCTTTTCTAATGAGTCAGTTCTTCACATCAGGTGGCCAAAGTATTGGAGTTTCAGCTTTAACATTAGTTCTTCCAATGAATATTCAGGACTGATTTCCTTCAGGGTTGATCTCCTTGCAGTCCAAGGGACTCTCAAGAGCCTTCTCCAACACCATAGTTCAAAAGCACCAATTCTTTGGCACTCAGCTTTACATAATCACTTGAACCCTTTAAAAGCAGAGACTTTTCTGAAGCTGGTTGCAGAAGAGGAAGTCAGAGGTATGTGATATCTTGCTAGACTGGAGGAAAGTCGCATCCGTGTTAAACTGACTGGTGGGAGGGTGGGGCATATAGCAAGGAATTGCAGGTGGCCTCTGAACTGAGAGCAGTCCTGACTAATGACTAGCATAAAAATGGGAGCAGTTGTCCTACAGCCAATAGGAAGTAAGTTTTGTCAATAACCAGTGACCTTGGAAGAGAACCCGAAGTCCCAGATGACAACTGCAGCCCTGGGAAACAACTTACCCACTTTAGACCCTGAACAGAGAACGCAGTCTGTTTTGTTATGCCTGGACTTCAGATCTCCAGAAACTGAGGTAATAAAATGGGTATTGTTTTTATGCTGCGGCCTGGATGAACCTGGAGGTTATTATGCTAAGTGAAATGAGCCAATCCAGAAAAAGACAAGCAATGTGTGATTCCATTTGTGTGAGAGATCTAGTCAAATTCATAGAGACAGAAAGTAGAGGGGAAGCTGTCAGGGGCTCGGGGAAGAAGGGAGTGAGCTGTTTAATGGATATAGTTTCAGTTTTGCAAGATCAATAGAGTTTTGGAGATTGGTTGTACAATAATGTGAATATACTTCACACTATGACCTATACACTTAAAAATGATTAAGATGGTAAATTTTAAGTTACGTGTATTTTACCACAATTTTAAAAATTATTTGAAAAAGTGAGTCTTATTTTAAGTCACTGGATTTGCAGATAATTTGTTATGCAGCAGTAGTGTTCATGGTGTTGTGTCTGCTTGAAATCCACTCTCTGACTCTTCTATTATCCAGAAACTTTATACTCTCCATCCAGCTCAAAGGTTTACTCTATTAAACCATCCTTAACCCTGAGGCAAAGTTAGTGACTCTTTCCTCTGGCTAACCATATACATCTATAATAGCACTTACCACATTGTATTTTATGCATTTTTCATTTAGGTCTTCTCCATTAGACTGTGAAGTGGTGTTTTTCCCAAAGCATTTCACCTTCAAGTTTTATAGTAACAACTTTATAGTAGATTCAGGTTGGCAATACCTGAAAGTAGTAGCTTTTAGGAAACGTTGCAGGGGTTGCTTCGTATTGATTTTCTTTTCTCAGTCTAGATTATACCTTAGATTCTAATAGTACAGATGCACTGACCTTGTTCAGTTTACTTTAATTATTTGTCTTTTAACAGAGGGATAGAAAATGAGTCCCCCCCCTTTTTTTAAACTATAATCAATCTACTCAGGTAAGAAATGAAACGTATAAGTGAATTTATTCATTCTGGTTTCAGCCAGCATTTACTAAGCCAATACTTCTTGACTCTAAAGTAGCAAAATTGGTTAAATACATACTTTTTAACCAAATGGTTACTTCAGACATTAATGAACCAATTATGCTGATCAGTCAACAGAAATTTGGAATTCATATTTTAAAGAGTTAAGAATTTGTTTTGTGCTTAAATATCAATTGAGTTCTTATTATTTTCTTTTCAAGAGATTTCAGCAAAGTAGGTGAAGAAATGTATGTTATTTCTCAAATTGTTTTCTTTGAAAAATGTTTCATTGTAAGTATTGTGGATTTTTATTAAAATATATCAATAAATGGCTGTAAGTAAGTATATCAGTTTCAGTAATTACTGCAGCTCTGACATTTTCATAGTCTTCATTCTTTTAATAAATTTATGAGAAAGACTACTCCTTGTCTGAGACTATAGGAACTTTCATTTCCATATAGATAGCCAACAACTACAAGCGATGTTCCTTTCACTTCAGGACAGTATTCCTCCCTATTATTCTTCCTAATGTGAAGAAAGCTGAGCACTGAAGAACTGATGCTTTTGAACTGTGGTGTTGGAGAAGACTCTTGAGGGTCCCTTGGACTGCAAGGAGATCCAACCAGTCCATTCTGAAGGAGATCAGCCCTGGGTTTTCTTTGGAAGGAATGATGCTAAAGCTGAAACTCCAGTACTTTGGCCACCTCATGCGACAGTTGACTCATTGGAAAAGACCCTGATGCTGGGAGGGATTGGGGGCAGGAGGAGAAGGGGACGACAGAGGATGAGATGGCTGGATGGCATAACCGACTCGATGGACGTGAGTCTGGGTGAAGTCCGAGAGTTGGTGATGGACAGGGAGGCCTGGCATGCTGTGATTCATGGGATTGCAAAGAGTTGGACACGACTGAGCGACTGACCTGAACTGAACTGAATTACTGACTGCATGCATATTCATTGATAGTTTGATCCTGAACTCTAACCCAGCCTCTTGAGATAACACTAAATAGCTAGAGTATAGGAAGTTGTTTCAATAGAAATGAATATTTTTGGCTTTCTCATATTTTATATTTGGATGCAGCAAGAATTAAGGATATGCCCTATTTTCCTTCAATTTAAAATGTTATAAAAATATACTACTACTAATTTCTCATTTTTATTTCTATTTTCAAGGAAGTGTGTATTATTCCTAACATATGCCAGCTATCAGTACATATCAACTGAACCAAAGAAAGTAGGTATTTCTTAAATATTAGTACCCCGTGAAATGAATGTGACCGATCATCTTCAGGTTGAAAGATATGACAGCTTTTACCTAAGAAATAAATTATGTGAAAAAGATTACAAAAGATGGTAGTCTGTTTAGGCAGGCCTATTAAAAGCATTAAGACTTGAGTACTGGCTATTAAAGTGAGTAAATGGCAATATTATAAAGTTAAACACATGCCAAAAAACATTTTCCAGAGGACCAGGATTGTAACAATACCATTAATGAGGGCAAGGAGGTCTTAATGCAATTTACACTTTCTAAAGTTTCAAAAAGAGGCTTTGAGTTAGTGCATTATTAATGTACTGAACATCTGGAACTGTGTAAAAGCTATAGACATTGAGCAAATGCAGGATTTCCCCACTATGTTGCATTCTAACTTACTGCCTCCCTAGTGAGATACTGGTTTTAAAAAGTTTGAAAAAATAAAATGACAATATCCAGATAAGGCATAAACATTCAAAAATGTCTTTTAATTTGTGAGGTCCTACACAAAAATAGTTTTTCTGAACTTATCAAATCTAAGTGATGTGAATGTCAATGAGCAGATTAAATCATCTGTATCACTGTACATAGACTAGACTCTCTGTATGTGAATAGCATTTGCTCTTTATGAGCTAAGTAGACCATTTTGTAACAGATTCTTCATATTTTTTACATATGTATGTCAAAACTTGAGAGATGATTCTGTGTCAGTGTACTTTACTCCAGGTTTCTTGATTTTTAGGTGTTTTGTTGGGATACTTAAGAAAATTTTAAAAGTTGAGGGTAGTGGGTATATAGTTTTGTATGAATTTTCTGGCAAGGGGCAAGTAATTAAGATGTATAGATGGCTATTTGAGTGTCACCTGTAATGAGAATGGAAAAACTATAGACCTTTTTTTTTTTTTTTTAACTTAAAACCAAAAATTTGCCACAGACCATTTTCTCCAAGTAATCAGTATGTTTTTTTGCTATAGAGCTACACTCTAGATTTGCATATAGCCCCTGTATTATCCTGAAAAGAATTCTGGCTTTTAAAGTACTTAAAAAAAAAAAAAAAAGAAGACTCTTCATGGAAGAGGTTTACAATAAACACATTGTGTTCTGTGGAGATATTGTCTCATGGTTACCAAATTCCCTGATCCCTTTTTTACAGTGTTCCCGGTACCTCCTTACCTGAACTAGAATCTGAATATACACAGAGGACATGTCATTTTCTTGTCAGTCCTTTCACGCTGTGATTGCTTTTTTCTCCGTAGTGCCTCAGGATTGGTATCCTATTTATTTTCCATTGCTTTTTCTAAACCATAACCTCTCCATCTTTTTTTGGAAGGAAGGGAAAAAAGAAAGGAAAGGAAAAAGAGAAACTCACCAACAGAAAACTCTGGTTTCTCAGTTCATGTCTTTTAATCATGTAATCCTTTCTGCTTCATCTTTATTGATATGTTACAGATCACATGGATACTCTTATCAAGGACTTTGGCACCTGACTTTATAGGGAGTTTTTTTTTTTTCCTCCTCCTTTACTACCTTCTCTGATCTTCCATTTTTTTTGAACCTTCTTTTTTATTCATTTGTTAAATTCACTCAACAAGTATGTATTGCCCACGTTCTAGGTACTGGACAGTTAGCAGTGAGCAAGACAAACGAAAATCATTCCAGGGGTAAGAGACAGAAAATAAACCAGATATATGGAAAGATTCTTATGTATTAGGTGATGCCATGGACCAAATGTTTATACCTTGTCTGTGCTCAAATTCATATGTTGAAACCTTGACCCCTCAGTGTGGCTGTGTTTAGAAATGAAGACTCACAGAAAGTAATTAAGGTTAAATGCAATCATAAGAGTGAGAACCTGATCTGATAGCATTAGTGTCTGTACTAGAAGAGATACTGGAAATCTTGCTGTTTCCCCCACAGCATGAGCAAAGAGGAAAAAGTGTGTAAGGATTCAGTAAGGTGGCCATCTGCAAGCCTGGAAGAGAATCTCACCAGGAAATGAATCAGCCAGCACCTTGATCTTCAACCTCCCAGTGTCAAGAACTGTAAAAAATAAATTTCTATTTAAGTTACCCCATCTGTGGTATATTTTCTCCAGCTTTATTGAAGTATTATTGAATATATATATAAGTTTAAGGTATACAATATGATGATTTGCTATGTATATTTATTATGAAATGACTGGAGTTTTTTGTCTGTTTGTTTTAATGGTAGCCTGGGTAGACTAAGGGCTTCCCTGGTGGCTCAGATGGTGAAGAATCTGCCTGCAGTGAGGCAGACCCAGGTTTGATCCCTTGATTGGGCAGATCCCCTGGAGAAGGGAATGGCTGCCCACATGAGTATTCTTGCCTGGAGAATTCCATGGACAGAGGAGCCTGGCGGGCTGCAGTCCATAGGGTTTCAAAGATTTGGACACAACTGAGTGATTAACAGTTCACTTGAACTGAGTAGACTAGTACAGACAGATAATGGTAAGCTCTGTGTAGCAAAATAATAATGCAAAGAAGAGGGAAATGGAATTCCTAGGGGAGTGGATACAGGTACTTTTAGAATTTTAGTTGGATGATTCCGCAAGGCCTGTCAGAAAAGGTGACTGACTAAAGGCCTAAAAGAAGTGGGGAAGCAAACTATTCTGATATAGGGGAAGAATATTCAGACAGAAGGAACTTTGTGGAAGAGAGTACTGTTTTGTTTGATCAATAAGAAGACTCTGTGTGTGTGTGTGTGTGTGTGTGTGTGTGTGTGTGTGTGTGTGTGT